>NC_142943.1:26364455-26396955 GCF_046866305.1 Octopus bimaculoides
CACACACACATATATATAACATATATATATATTATATATATATATGTATGTATATATGTATGTATATGTGAGATAATAGTTTTACTTTAATAGTTTTTGTATTAAAGTGAGACTATTAAAGTGAAACTGTCTGACATTACAATAGAGAGATGTTATTGTTTCACTTTTGACACGTAATATTGCAATACTGGAGGAGCTGCGATATTGCATTGGGCTCGAAGTAGGTTAGAAGTTAAAAATTTTGGGCCTAAAACACTACTTGGACCCTAAGTAAGGCATGTATAAAATTTGAATGAAATTGGTTATGTAGTTCTCAAGTTTTAAGGATTCACACAGACAGACACACAGACAGACACACAGACACACACTCTCATCTTTATATTTATAGATAGTTGTCTATATAAATATGATTTACATATGTCGACAATTACACCCCAATTCATAGACATATACATACATACATACATACATACATACATAAATACATACACACAGACACATATACACACACATACACAAATACATGCATACATATACATACACACACATTCACACACACATATACACTCAAACATACACATATATGCATATATATGTATGCATACATATATTTACATATATATATACATACACACCCACACACCCACACACACTTATATATATGGAAAAAGTCAACGTAGAAAATGCTAAAATAATTTTATTACAAACATTTCAGTACCGGTTCCCATCATTGAGACTTTTTCAGCTGCAAGTATGGAAAACATTTAAAGTTTTGAAAAATTAAATGAAAATTATTTTAAAAGAATATTTGCATAGTATTAAAATCCAATAGGCATTTTCCTTCTTTCTACCTGTCTCTGTCTGTCTTGCTTACTATTGTGGGTTCGAAGTCGAAAGCACAAGAGTAAACAGAAACTACTTTGAGCTTTTTTCTCTCTCTCTCTCTCTATATATATATATATATACATATATATATATCAACTAGTGTATTCTTTTTCAACCCTCTCTCTCTCTCTCTCTCTCTCTCTCTCTCTCTCTCTCTCTGTATATATATATATATATATATATATATATATATATATATACTAGCAGTATAACCCGACGTTGTCCGGGTGTGACTTATTACGCCATCTACGATAAGTCTTGCTATGTGAGAATCAACTAAAAAAAGAAAGCCTTACAACGAAAAAACCCTTATGATGTAAATATGTTCATAATTCAAAAGACGATGAAATTAATAGGGAAAGTCTGAAGGCTGTTTTGCGTAACATTATTAAGCGTACGTAAATTTCATCCGTCTAATTGGCTATACAAATGCTTGTGCAAAACAACTTTTTGAGCTGCCTTGATTATACATAGCAGGGTAATTCCTTTTTGCAGGAGGTAGGACGGCAATTTCTGATGAAGCAGTTGCTGGCGATCTGTTGCTACACAGTTCTGCCAGAATTCTATCAGATTGGGCAGTAGGTGTTGATGCACCATTTTGCATTATGTTCAAAGTAGCTTCTGGAATGTGGTGAATTGCTGCAGTCTGTTGCTGTCTTTTGAAACCGGTTGCTTTCTTTTTCCAGCAAGCTCTCTTCTTTGAAGGCATAATCTATGTACATATTAAACAGAACAATAAAAGTTATAGCAGATGGGAGGGTCGGTAGTTTTCACATTTCGGTAATTTTTCAGATTAACACCCGCACGATTACAAAACCCTAACCCTAAACCTAAAACCCTTACCCTCACCCTAAAACCGTAACTGTAACACTAACCCTAACCGTAACCCTAACCCTAACCCTAAAACCCTAACCCTGACCTAAAAACCGTAACCCTAGTAAAAATCGTGCGGGTGTTAATCTGAAAAATTACCTACATTTGTAATGAAGTTCACTGATTTGCAATGTCTTGTACATAAGGTCTGTAGTTTGTATATTTACAAAACATTGACGAACATGAGTTATATTGTAGTGAATGCTTGTGTTTACGTGCGCGTGTATGTGTTTGAGAGAGCGAGAGAGAAGAGGGAGAGAGGAAAAGAGAGAGAGGTGGAGAAAGGAATAGAGAACGGGAGCAATGAAGAGAGAGAAAGAGAGGAAGGGAGAACGCGTGCTTTATAAGAAACACACAGAAACTAAATTTTATATCTATAATGTTGATGTGTGTATATGTTTATGTGTATGTTGTTGTCACAGATCACGTATGTGTGATTGTGTGTGTTTTTACGTTTCTGTGTCATGAAAAATATGTTAGAGACAGAGGGATAGAAGAAAGCTATTAAATGGGAGAGAGGATGAAGAACGAAGTAAGAGTGAAAATGTAGAAGGAAAGAATAGTCTTAAAGCAAGTTAATCTATGATTTTGTATATATCACTTTCTCTCTCTCTCTCTCTCTCTCTCTCTCTCTCTCTCTCTCTCTCTCTCTCTCTCTCTCTCACTCCCTCTTTTATTCTTAATCTGTATATTATATGTTGAGCGCGTGATCGATGTGTAAGAAGGGAAGAAATATAAAAGTTGCTAGAAACTACAGCCAAATCTCCCTTAAATCACACAAAGTGAACGGAATTTTAAAAAATCTAATTCCTGCACTGGAAAGTTCACATCGAGAAAATTCCATTGATGTAAAAATTTGTACGAAAAAGTGGAAAATGTGAATTTCTATAAACTTTTAAAAAGGCTTCACACAGATACACAACTTCAGCATTATATATTAAGATGGGCAACACACACACACACTAAATAAAAAAAATGACAGGTATTTATATGTATGTGTGTATTGTGTATTCTGTGTCTCTCTATATATATGGTAGTAAGTAAATGCGTTTCAAGAAAGATATAAAAAAAACTCAGTTTGTAGGAAATAAATGTTTGACTGTCGATCGTATTTGGAAGAGATTGACAGGTATTTGTATGTATGTGTTTATGTGTATGTATGTGTGTATTTGTAGGTATATATGTATGAGTGTGTATTCAAAAGCATCTATATTTACACTTTAAAGTTGGTTTTCACACTCAACCCTGTTCTGCAGAATCAGTGTAGCGACGGGAGGTTTGTGCCCAGCTCTACGTTCTGAGTTCAAATTCCGCCGAAGTTGACTTTGCCTTTCATCCTTTCGGGGTCTAAAAAATAGGTACCAGTTGAACACAGGGGTCGATATAATCGACTATCCTCCACCTGCCCCAAGCCGCCCTTGTGGGAAAAATTTAAAATAATAATAATAATAATAATAATAATAATAATAATAATAATAATAATAATAATAATGACCTCTGCCGATCAAACTCCCAACCCACAAGTAAGTCTTAAGTGTATATGTATATGGGCAACAAACACACACACACACACACAAACACACACTAAATAAAAATTGTTAGTAAGTAAAAATGTTTTTAAAAAGATTGTTAAATTTTCAGATTAACATCGGCACGATTTTCACTACAGTGTTAGGGTTAGGGTTTTAGGGTCAGGGTTAGGATGTGGTAGGTAATGGTGCGGGTGTTGATCTCAAGATTTACGAAAAGATTTTCAAAAAAACTCACAGTTTGTAGGGAATAAATGTTTGTCGATCGTATTTGAAAAAGATGTCTCGCTATTTTATTTTTGTTGTTATCATGGTGAAGGACGGAGTTAGAAATGGAAAGTAAACTTACAATTCCCGCCAATTAGAATGAGGTCATTGGTAACCATAGGTACATATGTATGTGTGTATTTACGTATGATTGGTAGTGTGTCTGTTTATTTGACTCTCAGTCTTTTTCTTTCGTTTCTTTGTCTTTTTTCTTGGATCGTTCGTAAACGTTCATAAGAGAAATTAGCAATTGAAACGATTTGTAAGAGGAGTAGAAATAGTTAAGTAGATTGTTTTACAGGGTAAAAGTGATTTTCTATGTAGTTTGGATATTTGTCATTATAGTATCGAAATGTGATTGTTTCAGTTTTGATACTGAAATAGTTTTCTTTTACTGTCAGTGTTTCTCCTTCCTTTCTTTTTGTATTTGTTGTTGGATTGTTCGTAAAGATTCATAAGATAAAGTAGGAGTTGAAAGGATTTGAAAAAGTATTAGAAAGAGGAAATAATATTTTATTAGAGGGGAAAATGTTACTTTTTGTAGTTTTATGGATTTTATTCGTCATTCGGAGTTATTTTGACTGAAATCATGACGCTGTGACCTCACTTATTGTATTTAGAATATTAATTGCGATTCTTTAATCCAAGAAATTTGGAATTGTGTAAATGTATGAACTTTAAACATACACACACACAGAGAAAATCTGCCTTTTATAGTATATATATATATATATATATATATATATATATATATATATATACAAAGATAAGAATGTCTGTCCGTCTGTGTGTCTGTGTGAATCCCTAGAACTTCAGAACTACACAAACAATTTTATTCAAAGTTTACACATGCCTTACTTAGGGTCCATGTAGTGTCATAGGCCAAAAATAATTTTTAACTTCCTGCCTAGTGTAACCCCAGAGCAATATCATATCTCCTTCACTGTTTCAGTATTACGTGTCAAAAGTGAAACAAGAACATCTCTCAATTGTAATGTCAGATATTTTCACTTCAATAGTTTCACTTTAAAACTGAAACTATTAAAGTGAAACTATTATCTCACATATAAAGGCGTACATACATGTATATACATACATATACATAATATATATATTGTGTATATATATATATATATATATATACACAATATATATATTATGTATATGTATGTATATGTATGTATACATCTGCCCAAATGTATATATATATATATATAGAGATTTATTTATATATATATATATATATATATATATATATATATATATATATATATATATATATATATATATACATGTATATATATATATATGTATATATATAGATGTATATGTATACATGTATATGTATACCTGTATAGATGTATATGCTTGTAAAAGAGAGCAAAGCTACAGGAAACCAAAAGATGAATGATCACAATAAGCAGTCAGCTACCCTACCTTAGTCGTTACTACTCCCAAGTGTAGGATTCCTCACCATACAGGTGATAGGCACAACCGTAAGATGCATTACGGATCTATATATGTATGTATAGATGTATATGTATAGATGTATATATATATATATATATATATACATATATGTAGATATAGATGTATATGTATACATGTATTTGTGTAGGTGTATATTTACTTGACAATTTATGCACCATATTGCAGAAATCACAATGTAAGTATATCTCAAAGCAAACACGTACACTGTTGTACCATTGAATTACAAATAACGCTCATATTTTATGCTCGGGTGACCCTACAGCTTCCAAGAGTACAACTATATTCGTCTTTGCTTAGATAAAATGACTAAATTGTGGGTGCTAAGTCCGCATGAAGGGGTCTTTCTAACTTCTAAATAGATAAAATTTTAGAAATATTACTTCATTTGTGTGTAATATCTATGGTTAAAATTTCATCAACAGCAAAAATATATGAATATTCATGGGGGTTATGGCCCTTATGCATAGAATATAATTTTAAAATTTCATAAAGATCCATTCAGTACTTCTGACGTAGTTTTGGATCATAAAAAATGATTAAAATTTGGGAGATAAGGCTCCGATTGGGGGCGGAGTGTCTTAGAATCCTCATGAGAAGTGGAAAGTTTGTGAATACTTCTTAATGTGTGTCAATTACCCATCTCAAATTCAAACCAAACATATTGCACTATACCCACCCTTATGCATTGAATCTAAGTTCCAAGTACCATAAGGATCCATTCAGTAATTTTCGTCCATGAAATTGTATGAAACACACAGCATTACCCTTTTCCCTAGGCTTGGATTTTGTGTTCCAAATTTCATTAGAATCGGTGCAGTAGTTTTCATATATATATATATATATATATATATATATATATATATATATATATATATATATATATATATATATATATATATATATATATATATATATATATATATATGTATATACACAAACGCACAAAGATCGATTGATAGAGATACAACTGAGTGGGCAAAGAAAAATATGAGAGACTGTCTAGTGCTTTTTTTTATTTCAGTATTAAAGTGAAACTATTAAACTGAAAATATTTGACATTACAATAATGAGATGTTCTGGTTTCACTTTTGACACGTAATACTGAAATAGTGGAGGAGATATGATATTGCTCTGGGCTCGCACTAGTCAAGAAGTTAAAAATGTTTTGGCCTATGACACTACCTAGACCCTGAGTAAGGCATGTGTAAAATTTGAATGAAATTGGTTGTGTAGTTCTCAAGTTTTAGGGATTCATACAGACACAGACAGACAGACAGACACAATCTCATGTTTATATATATAGATTATAAGATGCTCAAGTAGTGCAAAGATTGTTCGTCAACAAGATATATGCCAATACAAACATAAGCACATGTACATAGACACACGCATATACAAAAGTATAGCTATACCTATATATACACATACACCCTCATCCTCATCCTCTGAGATAGATAGAGACATAGACAGAGATATCCATACACATTAATACAATGAATCAATGAATCCTACCTACCTACCTACCTACCTGTTGCTGTTGGCACTCCGTCGCTTACGACGTGTACCCTTAACGTAGTTCTCGGGGAGATTCAGCGTGACACAGTGTGACAAGACTGGGCTCTTTGAAATACAGGTACAACAGAAACAGGAAGAAAGAGTGAGAGAAAGTTGTGGTGAAAGAATACAGAAGGGTTCGCCACCATCCCCTGCCGGAGCCTCGTGGAGCTTTAGGTGTTTTCGCTCAATAAACACTCACAACACTCGGTCTGGGAATCGAAACCGCGATCCTACGACCGCGAGTCCGCTGCTCTAACCACTGGGCCATTGCGCCTCCACACTACTTGCATACATACATACATACATGCACACACATACACACACACACACACACACACACACGCACACACACACACACACACACACACACACACACACACACACACACACACATATATATATATATATATATATATATATATATATATATATATATATATATATACATACATTAGCAGTATATCCCGACGTTGTCCGGTTGTGACTTATTACGCCATCTACGATAAGTCTTGCTAACTGAAAATCAACTAAAAACGAAAGCCTTACAATGAAAAAACCCTTATGATGTAAATATGATCATAATTCAAAAGACGAAATTAATAGGGAAAGTCTGAAGGCTGTTTTGTGTAACATTATTAAGTGTACGTGAATTTCATCCGTCTAATTGGCTATACAAATGCTTGTGCAAAACAACTTTTTGCGCTGCCTTGATTATACATAGCAGGGTAATTCCTTTTCGCAGGAGGTAGGACGGCAATTTCTGATGAAGCAATTGCTGGCGATCTGTTGCTACAGAGTTCTGCCAGAATTCTATCAGATTGGGCAGTAGATGTTGATGCACCGTTTTGCATTATGTTCAAAGCAGCTTCTGGAATGTGGTGAATTGCTGCAGTCTGTTGCATATACATATACAAAACTTCAGTATTATATATTAAGATGGGAAACACACACACACACACCAAATAAAAAAAAATGACAGGTATTTGTATGTATGTGTCTTAATGTGTATTCTGTGTCTATATATGGTAGTAAAGTAAGTAAATGCGTTTTAAGAAAGATATTAAAAAAATTCAGCTTGTAAGGAATAAATGTTTGACTGTCCATCGTATTTGGAAGAGAATGACAGATATTTGTTTGTATGAGTGTGTGAGTTAAAATTCTGCCGAAGTTGACTTTGCCTTTCATCCTTTCGGGGTCTAAAAAATAGGTACCAGTTGAACACAGGGGTCAATATAATCGACTATTCTCCACCTGCCCGAAGCCGCCGTTGTGGGAAAAATTTTAAATAATAATAATAATAAATAAATAATAATAATAATAATAATGACCTCTGCCGATCAAACTCCCAACCCACAACGAAGTCTTAAGTGTATATATATATATGGGCAACACACACACTAAATAAAAAAGATGTTAGTAAGTAAAAGTGTTTTAAAAAAGATTGTTAAATTTTCAGATTAACACCCGTACGATTTTCACTACAGTGTTAGGGTTAGGGTTTGTTAGGGTTAGGGTATTTGAGAAAGATATCTCGATGGTGAAGGACGGTGTTAGAAATGGAAAGTAAACTTAAAATTCCCGCCAAATTGGAATGAGGTCATTGGTAACCATAAGTACATATATATGTGTGTATTTACGTATGATTAGTAGTGTGTCTGTTTATTTGACTCTCACTCTCCTTCGTTTCTCTGTCTTTTTTCTTGGATCGTTGGTAATCGTTCATAAGAGAAATTAGCAATTGCAACGATGTGTAAGAGGAATAGAAATAGTTAATTTTAGAGGGGCAAAGTAATTTTGTATGTAGTTTTAATATCTGTCATTAGAGTATCGAAATGTGATTGTTTCAGTTTTGATCTTTTTGTATTTGTTGTTGGATTGATCGTAAATGTTCATAAGAGAAAGTAGGAGTTGAAAGGATTTGTATTAGAAAGAGGAAATTAGATTTTATTAGGGAGAAAATGTTTACTGCTGTAGGTTTATGTATTTTATTCATTATTAGGAAATTTAATGAGTGAAAAATGACGCAGTGACCTAACAAATTGTATTTAGAATATTAATTGCGATTGTTTAATCGAAGAAATTTGGAATTGTGTAAATGTACGAATTTTAAACATACACACACACAGAGAAAATTTGCCTTTTATAGCATAGATACATACATACATATATATATATATATATATATATATATATATATATATATATATATATATATATATATATATATATATATATATATATATATATATATAAATTTAAGGAATGGAGAAAACGCATGTTATAATTGCATACTTTATTCCTACATATGTTTCAAAGGATTACAACCTATGTGATCCATAGGGATCTGTTATGTTAAAATTGTAACATTCTCTTCAGGGAATGCATGGGAATCGTGCGTGTGCACGTATGTGAGTGCGCGAGCGCGTATGCGAGTGCGTGCGTGTATGTGTGTTTGTGTGTGTGTATTTGTGAGAGTCAATGTTGTCGTGAGACAACAACACTGACTTTCTCGAAACATCCCAAAGACAATATTGTCCTTGAGATTTGGAACGATCGCACTAATGTATTTGGGTGGACGATGGAACTTGTCCAGGAATTTAACAGGTACATCTAGGATATCCTAGGGCTGGTTGAAGGTAGGTGGACTGGATTTGGAGCGACCACAGAAGATGAAAACCACAAACTATATCAAGTCCCTGAGTGACAATACCAAGAATATATTTCAAGGAATGGCTTTAGAAGCATTATGGAGAAGAAGACGAAGAATTTAAAAGAAGAAGAAGAAGAAAAAGAAGAAGAAGAAAAAGAAGAAGAAGAAGAAGAAGAAGAAGAAGAAGAAGAAGAAGAAGAAGAAGAAGAAGAAGAAGAAGAAGAAGAAGAAGAAGAAGAAGAAGAATGTAACCGCGGGTCACTGTTGACATTTTGGGTGTATTTGCTTTAAGACAGCACCTGGGAAGACCGAGCTAAAGGGTCAGGTGTTTAGTAGGTAATAAAACATTGTGAATAGGAAAGTCAGGAAGAAAATGAGTGAAACCAAAAGAGGAATGGGCAACAGACCGTGCAAAAGCATAAGTTATCTATACTATATATAAAACAGAGATGTGTGTGTAATCGCTTTTCACGTGAAATCGACTTCACCAAATGCTTCCATACTTGTGATGCATGAATAATTTGACCTCGGATAAATGTTAGGCTCTTCATTTGAGTTTTTTAATTAAAAATAAATAATATTGCTTTATATTTAAGATTCACTTCTTTAAAAAGGTTCCTCAATGTCAACTTCCGGTATTGACGTAACAACGGCAAAAAGCTTCACTCTCTATTTTGTGTGTTCGTATGTATGAGAGAGAGAGAGAGAGAGTAAATACTACATACACACCGCTCTCTCACTCTGTCTCACCCACATACACACGCACACACACACCCCTTGACTCACTCACACTCTGTCTCTTACAAACACACACATACATAAATGTATACAAACATATTTACAAAGACACACGTGTGTATGCGCGCGCGTGCGTGTTTGTAAGAGACAGAGTGTGAGTGAGTCAAGGGCTGTGTTGTCATATGCATACATCCAAAGATGTATGTATATTTATGCATGTACGTTTACATGACAACAAACCTCTCTCTCTCACTCACACTCTGTCTCTTACAAACACACACATGCGTAAATGTATACAAACATATTTATAAAGTCACACGTGTGTATGCGCGCGCGCGTGCGTGCGTGCGTGGGGGGTTCCACAATCGCCATTTATTTCAATTACTCTTGTGAGGATATTCACGTAAATCATTTTTTTCATTTAATCCCCATTTTAATTTTCGTAAAAGTTTCCAAGTACCAATGAGGCTTTTTGGCACATCTTCAATTCCCCCCATTCATGAGAGGCGCCCAGCCATCATTCATCTGAGAGTCCATCTACAGAATGTCCTCAAATTTCTATACAGCATATTTTGCCTTAGTTTTCTTCAAGTATATAAGCAACAATTTCATTCCCGAGCAACGCCGGGTGCCTCTGCTAGTAAAGTTATAAAGTATACATTATAAAGTTAGGATAACAGGCAGTGCAAAAGTATAAAAGTTAGTTACAAAACAAAGGAACACACCGACGCTATCATTGACGACAAAATAGGCCTGCTCCTCATGTATGAGAATGATGTAATCCAGGGATGGTTTGAGTATTTCAAAAACATTTACAGTTACAAACACAAAGATGACAGCAACATCCTAGACAATTCTAACAAAAGAGAACTTGGGACATACTCCAATTCTCCGGGAGGAAGTTAAACAGGCAGTGCGTATGCTCAAAGATAGCAAGTTGCTCAGAGTTGATAAAATCCTATTAGGGCTCTTAAAATAAGATGAGCGAAAGTTTATCAAGGCACTAACAGTTACCTGTCAGAAGATATGGGTAACGATGATACCCATTTCTAAGAAAGGCAGCTTAGGACTCTGCCAGAAATATAGAACATTCTGCATAACTAGCAACACCAGCAAAGTATTACTAAGGGTTCTGCTAAACGGACTTAAAGCTTAGGAGTTCGCCAGAAATAGAGAACAGTCTTTGGAACTAGCTACACCAGCAAATACTAATCTGCATAACTAGCTACGCCAGCAAAGTATCGTTAAGACTTCTGCTAAACAGATTTAAATGGAATTCAGAAGAAAAATCTTGTAGATGAAGAGGCAGGATATAGGCCATAAAAGAGTATTGTGGAGCAGATATAAAACATTAGACTTCTCACTGGGAAGCATCTGTACTACCAATCTGACCTCTATCACCACTTCATCGACTTGAAAAACGACTTTGAAACAATGGTTTGTGAGAGTGATGAAAAATTACAACTTCGACAACAACCACATCGAAATAGTCCAAGCACTGTATGTGCACTCAAGCAGCGCAGTTATCCTTAACAATAACCTCGAATTATTCTTCAGGACTACAGTGGATTTTCGACAAAGATGTCTCCTCTCTCCAGTGCTTTTCGGTATCATGGGACAACATCACACAGGATGCACTTCAAGTCCGCCACCCCTCTACTTTCATTGGAGGATGTCCCATTTCCAACTGGCGCTTTGTTGATGATATAGGTCTGTTATAAATATCAAGACATTTAGATCAACCTTTCTCCGGAACGTGTGTTCGCCTTCCTTGGGACAGATGCCAAGACAACCCAATCTTTTTAGTCCAAACTGTCCCATGCTGCGGTCAGACTACAATTTTTAAAAGGAAAAGAATGTATGAATGTATGCGGGCGTGCATACATGTTTTCTTTATCTTTTTAATTTTCAGCAAACTTTTGACTATTCCGTCGGTTACGAAGTCGAGGGTCACAGCTGATACAATCAACGGAACAATCTACTCGTGAAACTAACTTGCAAGTGACTGAGCACTCCACAGACATGTGTACCCTTAACGCAGTTCTCAGTTCAAGGGCGGTGAGCTGGCTGAATCGTTAGCAGACCGGGCGAAATGTTTAGCGTCATTTCGTCTATCACTATTTTCTGAGTTCATATTCCGCCGAGGTTGACTTTGCTTTTCATCCTTTCAGGGTCGATAAATTAAGTTGCGTACTGGGGTCGTTCTAGTCGACTGGCGTCGTCCCCTAAAATTTCGGGCTTTGTACCTAGGGTAGAAAAGATTATTGCTCTCTACAGTTTTAAGGCGGCGAGCTGGCAGGAATGTTAGCACGCCGGGCGAAATGCTTAGCAGTATAACGTCTCCGTGAATTATTGTGAATACCGCTGTGTTACTCTGTGTGAATTACTGTGAATAATTGTGATTTTTGTGGAATTATTATTGTTACGTTTCATGCGAGCCGCTGCATATTTTTCCCCAGCTGTGGCGAGTGGTAGTGTCTCCAGTATAGAGAGTTACGCCAGGGCCACTGCGGCGAAGAAGCCAGTGCCGCTGGAAACCAAATTGATCAAGCTGGATACGGAGGAGGTGAGCTGAAGCAGGAATTTGATAGAATCATACAAATTGTCCCCTCCCTCACAAAAGAGACCAAGGAAGACAAAATTCTGAGGACAGTTGTGTATTGTACACAGGCTGTCAAAACCTGTAAAATTGAAATGGTGACGGAAGAGGAAATCGAGGAGTGCCTGGGTGAAATTGTGAATGAAGCCACGTACATCAGCAGAAGAAGAAAGTTCGTTAAGGTAGAGGTGAGGTTCGCCACTATAGAAGAGGAAACCCAGTATGCGACTAACATTTTAAGAAATACAAAAATAGCATTACTACCAAGTTATAGAGGAAGAAGTGTGAGAATACGTATTCCCAGAGTGCCACCAGAAATTAAACCGGAGTGGTTGGTTGCATCAGTTCTGGTTGCAACCAAAGTGGATCCGGAAGTGGGACAAGTGGCGGAAACAAAAGTGTGCAAATGGTAGGGATTTGGACTCGAAATGTGGCTTTTTGCCACATTCGAGGACATAGAAAGAATTCCCTACCAGATAGAAGTGGAGGACGAGAGAATGTTAAATGTCGTAGTCGAGGGAAGGAAACCAAATTGTTACATATGCGGAGAAAGAGCTCATATGAAGACCAAATGCCCCATACATGAGTTCACACAGCCACAGCAAGAGAAAGCACAAGCAGAGGAGGAAAACATTGTAGACCACACTGAGGAAATGAAAGAGAGGCAGAAGTGTGAAACAGAGAAAGCAAAGAAGAACGAAAATGGAGCTACTATCCCTAAAATGCGAAAGAAAAATAAGTCAAAGGAAAGGTCAACAGAAAACAAAAAGAGATAGAAAAACCAGAAACTAATAATGTACAAGAAGAGGAGGAGAGAACGGATAAGGATGTCAAATACAAGGCGGGTGGGTTGATAAAGTACGAGAATTGCGAGCAGATGGAGTGAAAAGTCGAGAGGTTGGAGGAAATAATAAGAGTGAAGATGCCGGAAAAATGTGCTGAGAAATGCATTTTGATACATGAGAAAAACTACTGGGAGTACATAAAAGAACTTGGTGAAAATATAACAACGATAAGGGTATGGTTGGTGGAGGCACCACACCTTAGAACTGATTATTTGCAGTTGATAAGGACGGAAGTAACAGTGGTTAATGGGAGAAATGTAACGCGAGTGTTTCAATTTTTTGAGTTGCAAAACCGTTAAAATGTCTACATGATGTTGAACGTAAAAGTGAAAACTGGATAAAGGTAACTACCCGACTTCGGGGGTCGTGTGGACATTGCGCCTCATTTTTTCGTTCTCATTCTTGCATATTATCATTGTATTTTAATTTTTCTTCTACTATTATCATTCGCTTTTGTAATTTTTAGTTCCCCGATTTTATGTTTGTAGCGTTTTGTACCGTCTTTATATTTTGTGATGTCTTCAAAATTCTGTGTATAGCCCTATTTGGGTAATAAAGAAATAGGTATTTAGTCTGTCTTTACGTTTTGAGTTTAAATTCCACCGAGGTCGACTTTGCTTTTCATCCTTTCGGGGTTAGTAAATTAATCACTTCCAGCGAACTGGGGTCAATCTAATCGACTGGTCTACTCACCAAAAAATTGGGGTCTTGTACTTGGAGTAGAAAAGAATATGTAGCTTCTCAAAGGCGGTGAACTGGCAGAATCGTTAGCACGCCGGGCGAAGTGCTTAGTGATATTTCGTCTGCCGTTACGTTCTGAGTTCAAATTTCGCCGAGGTCGACTTTGCCTTTCATCCTTTCGGGCTCGATTAAATAAGTACCAGTCACGCACTGGGATCTATGTAATCGACTTAATCCTTTATCCTTGTTTGTCCCTTCTATATGTATCCCCAAGGGCAATAAAGAAATAATTATGTAGCTGCTCCGGCTTAAACTATTCCAATTTAAAAAGAGAAAAAGAAATACATACATACATAAATACATGCACTTATAACCACATACATACATATATCCTTACAACCATACATGCGTACATGCATACTTACACACACTCATTATTAAGATGTGGTCCAAAAATACATTTTATCGCTGTCAATCATGTCGAGGATGACTGAGATGTGTAGAAGAAAGATAATTCGCGGTATTTTAATTGTGGAAAAAAAAAAGCTAGAGTTAATAAAAGCATTCTAAACTAGTATTTATTTTATGAAGCCATGAAAGGTAAAGTCGACATCAGTGGATTCTCTATTCAGAGTGTAGGCACGGACGAAATGCCGCTAAGCATTTTGCTCGAAGTGCTAACGATTCTGCCAGCTTGACGTCTGAAGAAAGACAATCCTATGGACTTGAAACATCTCTTGCAATCTTGACCACTACAACACATCACAATACAACGATGATGCGTTTGCAATCCAAGAAAATGAAATTGCGACGAAATACATGACAAACAAGAGATAGTAATATCCTGAAGCTGCAACAAATTGTTTATTATGCCGTGTTTCGGTGCAAGATTTCGTTTATGATTATTGGCACTGCAAACACATTGTGAGTCGCTGTTCTTTGTTTTTGATTGCAGAGAATTCTGGGTCCAAATGTGCTTTATTCGACGATAATGTTCTTTAATAACACGTGATTTCTTAAATGTGCCACTGTATAATATATTCTCATCCACATTGTGTTGCATGTATCCCTCATCAGATATAGAGGAAACGGTTGAGTCACTGTTGATGTTGCTAGTCTCACAGTTTCCCTCAATTCACAACCATGGAGCAACATTTATACTGGCCAGAGTCCAGCGCTGTAGCCTTTGAGAATGTACGTGTGTCATTACTCAGTTTTATTTCAAGATTTCATGCCAATAGAGAAAAGGCCGGTTTCCTAACAAAAATCCAAGGCTTCTTTATCACCAACAGTATATTTTTGTATGTATGCATGCATGTATGTATACGTACAGATTTGTATGATTTTGTGTATGTATGTATGCATGCAAGGATGTATGTATGCATATATGCGCATATATGTATGTATATAACCATTTATGTATGCTTGTCATTATTTAGTTCTATTTGAAGCTTTCTTGCCAATAGAGAAGGAGCCGGTTTCTAACCCAGAACCAAGTGTTCTTCCTTTGAATTTCAAAAACATAAACAGAATATGTTTGTATGTGCAAATTCGTATGTTTTGTTTCATGAATGTATTCTCATGCATATACTTGCATATCTAGACATGCTCATATAAACTTAAATGATAAACCTCTGGAAAATCTTACAGATGTTCAGAGTTCCAGTGACTGCTTGGATCTGTAGTCTTCGGATTAACTTTCTTCTCTCTGAGTTTGAGAAGTCCAATTACTTAAGATTGATATTTAGGCATTGTGTTACATATCCTACTGCCCCAATAATCACAGGTATAAATCTGAAGTTGTAATCTGGTTAGAGTAACTGCAGATTTTGCGTAGATATTTTATTTTTCAGCGTATTTTTTTTCGCTAATCTTCAGCTTTATGTTAAGATCTGCTGGGGAGCTGATTTCCACAACTGTACACAGTTTCTCTTCTTTATCCCAAATCATTATATCAGGTATAATATGTTCATAATTTATTGAGGTTTTCAGTGGAACATTCCACCAGTACTCCAGTTTATTATAAGTAGCTATGGATTCTACCATACTGTGAGTTTTTACTTCTTTGTTCTATGGTTTATCCTTCCGACGGAACACGTTATACAGGTGTAATATCATCTTTGTTATTTTTACTGGTTTATTTTGCCTTCGTCTTCGCTCCTTGTACTATGTGGACATTTATTGTGGTTTTAGAGTCAGAATTTGACTGCTATTTTTCAGCGTGTCGGTATCTCTTAGATACCCTGTATTATAATTTTATATATATATATATATATATATATATATATATATACATATGTATGCATGCATGTATTTATATATGCATGTGTATGCATAAATGTATGTATGCATGTATATATATATATATATATATATATATATATATATATATATATATATATATATATATATATATGCGTCCGTGTAAGCGTATATGTATGTATGCATATGTGTATGAATATGTATGTGTGTAAGCGTGTATGTATATGTGAATGGATGAATGGATGGGTGGATTGATGGATGTTTACATGAATGTATATGGATCACGTATGTATAAATATTTTCTCACTTCATCGAGTCTGGAAATAGAAAGTTTCATAAAACCTGGAAGGACGCCTATTTTAATAGTCATGTTAATGTATTCTTAAGTTTTGTCACGATTAGAATGCATTTTATGTACCTTTACATGGGTGTGACAAATTTTAGGTGTAATATCATCCTTGTCATGTTAGTGAATACTTAAGTTTTGTCACGATTAGAATGCATTGCATGTATCTTTATACAGGTATGGCAAATTGTAGTTGTAATCTTATCCTGATAGGTATATTTATTTTTTTCGGCTAAGACTCATTGTTTTTTGTTCTAATTCAGCATGATCTCTTTTATACTTCGATTCGTTTAACTATTGAATAACTATGTGTCAGGTTTTGGACCGTAACATAATAAAAAAAGTAACTACGTTGAACAGTTTGGCTTATCTAGTCTTAATGGAAATGCCTTGAAGATTAGCATCGGTAAGTACCTTTTCTGTTATATCTGAAGATTTTGTTTATCCTCAAAACTTTAGCTAATATTCTGATCCCAGATCAAATTCTTTCGAACTGTGATCATTCTACAAACTTTTGAAGAAATGATGTAACACCTACTTCGTTGTTTGTGAACTCTTGAGATAGTTAATCAAAGAATCCCATTTGAAAATCTATAATTTAATGTTTCTTCTTTTAGTTTCGACACTCTATTCCGATATTTTAAAAAAACATTGTCTTTATATTAACTTTTCATCCAACTACCCGACAAAAAAAAAACTTTTGAGCTTTTCGAAACTCATTTTATTTGTTTTTGTTTCTACATTAAAGCAAAATATAATTCAGAGGTTCTTTTTCAAAATGTCAATATAATTTTCATACATACATATAATTTTCATATAATAATTTTCAGACATACATGCACAGGCACAAACAGTGATAATCACCCACAAATATATACATAGGTATATACGTCAACATATATGTACACACATATACCTATACACACATATACCTATACACATACAAGTACCCGAAAATGCATGTGTTGGAAAAAATAATGGAAACACCTTAAAATGTCAAACAAATTTATTTTAATATTGGGTAGGGTCGCCTTTCGCAGTAATTACAGCCTGAATTCTACAAGGTATGAACTCATAAAAAGATTGAGTTTTTTACAGAGGGAGTTTTGTCCATACCTCAGCTAAAACAGTCTCCAGTTCTTGTAGTGATGATGGTGGAGGATATGGACTCCTTACTTGTTTTTCTAAAATACACTATAATTGTTCAATTATATTGAGATATGGGGACTGTGGTAGCCAGATAAGATGTTCAGCTTCACTAGAATATTCTTCGTGCCATTCAGTAACAACTTTAGCTGTGTGAATTGGTGCATTATCATCCTGAAAGATTGCGTTTCCCTCCGGAAACAGTTCCGCAAACATTGGATGCATTTGATCAAATAAAATGCGTGAATAGTTTTGACTATTAATTCTGTCATGAAGGGAAACCAGTGGGCCGGCGGATTTCCAAGATATAGTCCTCTAGATCATTACAGATACTTCTCCATGTTTAACAGCTGGAAGAAGGAAGTCCGGGTCAAATGGAGTTTTGTAACGACTGGGAGATTTTCTCCTCTTTTTCCCTCAAAGGTTGTCATTACTTTCGAGAGAGTACATCTTGATATACCAAACATTTCGGCTGTTTTCGTTACGCTAGCGCCTGCCATACGAGCACCAACAATTTGACCAATTTGAAAGTCTGATAGATCTGTAGTGAGAATATATGTACAGTACTATGTGTTGATATGGCTGCGTGTATATTATTACAAGAATTCTGACAGAGAAGGGGAATAAATTTAAGAATTATATATTTATTACATAAAGATATATTTTATTAATTGGTTGTCGATGAAACATAATCAAAATGTAGAATGTAGTTGAATGAAAGTAATCTATGCAACAAAGTTCAGAAATAGGAAATGTAGAAATAACAGCTAAGTGGTGATTTTCAGTAATGTAGCGAAGAGAAATAGACAGGCATAGCAACGGTGTGAATGGCTCTGAGTCTAATCGACTAAGAAGCGAAAAGCAGTGTAAGCAAGCTGTTTTTCTTAAAGGAACACTAGACATTCTAAGAGAAACGCAAAACTTCTTGAATAATTAACAATTACGTCTCGTGACACATGATTCGAGAAACTTAGACAAGGGAAACTTAGACAAGGGAAACTTAGACAAGGGAAACTTAGACAAGGGAAACTTAGGCAAGGGAAACTTAGACAAGGGAGGTTACTCTATAAATCTTCTTGCAAGATAGTTCATTCAACTATTTATCTACAGACTACTACAGATCTGTCACTTTAATGAATTTTAATTACCTCTTTCTGTTGATATCAGAAAAGCAACAGCAATTTTAGCAAAACATATTAAGCAACACTAGTAATAAATAAAAAAAAACAACATAAAAATAAACTTTTTTAATCTATAAACGATTTTATAGATATTTCAAAATTATGATGCTAAGATGTTAGGTGTACCCATTATTTTGTCCAACCCCTGTATATATACATCCGACACCGACTAGGCACTTAGTCATGTGTATATATGAATATATGTATATAAATACACGCACATATATATACTTCTGCACACTCATCTATAAGTTTGAATATATGTATAAATATAAATATATGTATATATATATATATATATATATATATATATATATATATATATATATATATATATATATATATATATATATATATAGTAGTTGTATGTTGCCAACTTAACGCGACAGTCCCAATAATGGAATATACTACTGCTGTTTAGCCCTAGGAAGCTGGACCGCTTCCTGTCGGCCTTGACACATTTCCTGTGTCCTTATGTTTGCGAGAGGGAGACAAACTCCTCCACCCAGCCTAGCCTGCATTCAAGGACATGTTTGTGAGTCTTTGTTCGTCGTCAGCTTGAAGTAGCACGACCAGCTGGTGGAGGAGTTTGTCTCCCCCTCGCAAACATAAGGGCACAGGAAATGTGTCAAGGCCGACAGGAAGCTGTCCAGCTTCCTAGGGCTAAACAGCAGTAGTATATTCCCTTATTGGCAGTATACAACTATTTTATCGCATCACTACTGCTTAAGTCTCTCTAAGAGATTTTAAAATGTGTTATTTCTAATATATATACATATATATATATATATATATTGATACTTAAACTGTAGACCCCTACCTCTACCCCACCCTAAGCCTAACCCACACTCCACCCATGCCTTCCCCACCTCCCAACACCCTCACATCACACCACACCAATACCCTCGCATCACACCACGCACACCACACCAATACCCTCGCATCACACCACGCACACACTACAACTGACCAACTACTAACTCCCTTTCTCCCTTTCTCCCTTCCCCATTTTCACACTACATACGTCAATATCACCAGCATTCTACCTCCCACACACAGGCCCTCGTTCCCGATCACCGTTTGTTATCTCCCCCTTTCTTAGCTCTCCTGAAATAAGAATTTATAACTTCCGGTCAGTCATTGTTATGATCGGCCATTATTATGATTGACCGTTGACTGAACACTATTCAATTTTTTTTCTCCGTGTTTTTCTCCTTGTCTCCGTATTCTTTCTGTTGAAGAGCGTAGCTCGAAACGTCAAAGACTTTCCGTATTCCCGAGCGTCATACTAATATATACTTTTGTTATTTAGACCACCTGTCCTCGTCTGTTGTTATTATTTGTATATTCTCCCATATATATATATATATATATATATATATATATATATATATATATATAATAATAAAGTAAAGTTGTGGAATACCGTACGAGTGGAAATATATATGAAAGAAAGTTTGAAAATGCACTTATTTTAAAGATATTTATTTACTTAACCGGTTTCACTTTTTTAGAAAAAGATTATCAAAAGTCTTTGAGAATAATAGAAAATGTTAAAAAACAGTTTGAGTATTAAAATACATATATACATTCTTCGATGATAATAAGAGGAATATATTTAAAGTATAAAGCTTTGTATGAGCTTTGTAGTGTTACATACTGATTATCACACATTCTCTGATAATAAGACGAAAATGTTAAAAACAGTGTAAGTATGAAAATACATATATGGAAAAATACATATACATATTCTTTGATAATAATAGAAAATGTTAGAAACAGTTTAAGTATCAAAATACATATATACATTCTTTGATAATAATAATAAGAAGAATATGTTTGAAACAGTTTACAACGTTGTTATAACAAAAAGGATTTGGTAAAATATGTATATATATACCCAGGAAATATATTTAAGAGTTCGCAAAAAGTTAAGGAGGAACTGACCTAGCTTTTTTCTCTTGTGTGTATTGAGGGAATGTTTGCTGTCTCAAGAGACAATATAACTGGCTAGCTGGGGTGGGAGGAAGGAAGAGTTAAAAGGGATTTCAAAAAAATAAGTGCATTTTCAAACCTTCTTTCATATATATATATATATATATATATATATATATATATATATATACATACACTCGCACACACACATACATATATGCATACATACACACGTACAAGCAGAGCCACATACATACACACGTTAAGAAGCACCAATGCATGAATCATGCAGCGACATAAACAAACAGAGCATACGTAATTAGACGCTAAAATAATCTTATCCATGCGAATTATCACTGACCTGATTACACTGATATATGAGTCAAGTGTGTGTGTGTGTGTGTGTGTGTGTGTGTGTGTGTGTGTGTTATGCGTGTGTATGTGTGCTCGTGTATATAAATAATGGTGATATCATTATAAATAATAATAATAATAATAATAATAATAATAATAATAATAATAATAACAATAAGAATAATAATAGTAATAATAATAATAATAATAATAATAATAATAATAATAATAATAATAATAATAATAATAATAATAGAAGAGTACCATAGCTACCTGGTGAACGATATTTCTACATCTTGTGTCTTCAACGAGTTCAAAAAATAAAAGAAGAGTGCCACTGATATCTACTTTTAATTTTGACTCTATATCTTCATGAGTTACCTCCATCCTTTCTATATTATTATTATTATTATCATTAATAATAATAATAATAATAATAATAATAATAATAATAATAATAATAATGATAATAATAATAATAATAATAATAATAATAATAATAATAATAATAATAATAATAATAACGCCAGAAAAGGTCACAGAAAACGAGAAAACAACCATACTCTGGGATATGCCAATACACACAGATAGAGAAATTAAGGCCAATACGCCAGATATAGTTGTCAGAGATCATGAAGGAAAAAAATGCTTTCTAATTGAGGTATCAATACCACCAGGTGACAACGTTTCCCTAAAAGAAATGGAAAAACTTTCAAAATACAAAGACCTAGAAATAGAGGTAACTCGAATGTGGAATCTAAACACAGAAACAATTCCTATCATAGTAGGCGCCATAGGTATAATAAAAAAATATTCAGACAAATTCATAACAAAAGCACCATGACTTACAAGTATATATAACATACAGAAAATTGCACTACTGGGCACTGCACACATACTACACAAAACACTTTCAATACAGTAACCATAAGTGCATCACTGCAAACCACAGCGTATACCCAAGGCACACAAAGCTGCGCTCGGTAGTGAAGTGGAAACACGTTATAAAAATAAAACTACTGAATAATAATAATAATAATAATAATAATAATATAGATGTCTAGTTAACAAAAACAATGCAGATATATAAGGGTACTAAGTGGCTCCAGTTTTGCTAAAAATAGGAGTCTGAATTGACTCAATGAGCCACAAGCGCTGAAAGTCAACAACCTGAGAAATCGGGGAAACGAAAAAAATAACCAACGTATCAAGACGATAGACAATCGGAAATGAGAATGCAGATATATCTACATCATGTGATTTCAATCTCTGAGATAGTCTTGTGAGATCTCCTCAGTGAGTCTTGCTGCTTGGGAATAAACTGTTACTCGCCCCGTACAAGCATGTTAAAACCGTTCAGTAGCTAAATATATATAGTATATGTAGAAAACTTAGATAAAAGTGAGATACGTTTCGACCAAAATTGATCCAGGCTGTGTCTAACTTAATAGCACCACCTAATAGGATTATCTAAATCCTTTTAAAGTCAAGTTTTGTGGTATCATGGTCCATTGGATTAAGGATTTCTTGGTGAGCGAGTTGTATCCAGGTATAGGTGGCTTATCAGGTATTTCTTGCAGAAATTTGTCCAGATTCCGTTTAAAGGAGATAGGATCTTTTTCCTCTTTGATCTATTTCGGGACAATTTTAAATAGGGCAGCGCCTGTTAAGGAAAAGAAATTGTGCTGTAATGTATTTATGTGCTGTGATACTAAATTGGGTAAGGAACGTATGATCCGTGGTCCTACCTAGCGTTGGATGAATTCTGAAGTTAATGTTGAGGTCGTAGTATACGAAGTGCGGCCATAGAAATGAGGAGAAAAGTGTAATGATGACACCTTGTTCTCTGGACAGGAAAGCTTTTAGGATCTAAGAGCTCATCCTGCGAGCTATATCGAAATTATTGTTGATGTGGGCACTCCAACTGAGGTTGTTATCAACTATTACTCTTAGGTCTCTGATATTATTAGATGGTGTGAGAAGTTTCCCTAAAGGAAAAGAGTATGATTGTTTTAGTATAGTCTTTTTACCAAAATGCATCAGTTCAAGTTTTCCCTCATTTAGTTGCATTTTGTTTTTGTCTGCACATTGACTTACCGCATGTAGATCAGACTGGAGTTGAGTTCGGTCTTCTTTGTGACTTTTGCTGGGCTTGAGTTGACTCCATCGACCACAACATGTGTTCTGTTCGCCAGGAAATACTCAATCCAATGTAGAAGTTTTCCACGGATCCCAAAATTTGCCAATTTTGAGAGTAAGATATTATGGTCAACTCAATCGAATACTTTACTGAAGTCAAAATATATGTCATCAGATTTCGAACCTGATCCCAAGGCTTTAATTATGTCATCGATATGGTGTAAGAGCTGTGTTAGTCTCTGCCACAGCGAAAGCCATGCCGATTTGAATTTAGGAGTTTGTGGTTCTCCAGGAAGCCAGCTACCCTTTATCTTACCACTCTTTCAAACATTTTAATGATATGGGACCTGAGTGAGATTGTGCGATAGTTGACTGCAAGGGATCTGTGTCGCTGTTTGAAAACCGGGATGATAAACTGGGATAGGAGCTGTTTCAGTATATAACGTGAGTCTAAAGAATTTCTCCAAAGTTTGGTCAGAGGGATTGCAAGTTTGTGTCTACATTCCTTCAGAACACTGGCGGGGAATCTATCAGGGCTTATAGCAGAATAGTATTTGACCTCATTAATTGCTGCTACGATGTCTGGAATCAATACACGTAATTTTGGTAATGTGTTCATAGAAGGAATTAACCAATTTGTAGCTTTTCTAAATTTAGATCACATTTAAATATATCTCAATTATATGTAATTTGTTAAATAAACTACTGTTCCTTTATTACATGAAATATCAAAGCAAAAATGAATATTACTCTTTTCATGTCGTCTATAAGTTATCCTCAGCACTTGCGAGGCATTTTTGCACTGAGAATTGTAGTAAAGAGTTGTAGTAAAGAGTTCTTATTGATTTTGGCTTTGAAGTACTCACTCGAGGAGATGGTATTCTCTTCCAAAGTGAGTAAAAAAAGCCTCACCAGCTACGGTATTAAAAGCTGTTAACGAAATTGGTGACGAGTATTTACAACATTGTGATGAACCCACATACTGGCAGCTTAACACCTGGTCTATATGCTCTGGCTACTACTGTAAAACAGTACATAAAATAACAAAGAAAGTACCATCATGGGTTTTGAAGACAGAGAAACAGATAACTGGTTTAGGGAAGACCATCAGTCATGTAATGATGCTTGTCGTATGCAAACAAGCAAATCACTATACGTCCCAGCAGCAGAAAGTAAAGAAGGAGATAGAAATGATGTTTGGAGACAGCAAAAGGAGGACACACACTTGCAAACTGATTACCCTAAAGCAGGAGCTAAAAGCTGTCAGTGAAAAACTCAGACATCAGATGAGAATAACCGAGAGAACAATCAATAAAAAATTTTACCGAAACCAGGCTGCAGTATACAGAAACATAAGTGGAGGCGCAGTAAACGTCACGGAAGCTCCTTCATGAGAATACATAGACTCCTTCTGGAAGAAAATCTGGAGTGAAGAGAAAGAATTTAACCAAGATGCCCTCTGGCTGGAAGAAATCCGAAGAAGTTATTGCTCTTGCGTTAGATCCAAGACATACAAAATTGATGGTGAAACTCTTGCAACTGTAATCCAGAAACTCCAGAATGGAAAAGCATCTGAATGAGACTTGATTGTTGGATATTGATACAAGAATCTTATATTCTACCGACCATGTCTTATCAATCTGTACCAGTAAGCTTTCATTGGGAATAGTAGCATACCAAGCTGGTTAGCTTTGGCTGAGACAAAATTGATCTCTTAATGTAGAAACACCCACATCGCAAGAAACTACCGGTCAATTACAAGCCATCACATAATGAATAAGATATATACAACATGTTTAAACCGCTTCCTCTAGGACCATTGTGAAACCAATAACATTATCACATCAGAACAAGCAGCTGGGAAGGAGGGAATCTGGGGATGTGCCGAGTAATTGTCAATCAACAAAACTGTGATGTTGGAGGTGCGAAAGCATAGGGGGAATCTACTTTCAATGTGGCTAGACTACAAGAAAGCCTTTGACTCTGTTCCCCACTCATGGAATTCCAGAAGCCCTTCAACTCGCTATAGTTCCAGTGAGAATAGTCAAAGCCATAGCTGACCTGACTTCGTCCTGAATACAAAGAGCAAAAGAAAACAAAAATGCACTGCTAAAAAAAGGCACTGCAAAATTGTATGATTCTAATTTATTAAGCCTTCTTTCCTCATATGGAGGCCCTGTTCTTTCTTCTTCCTTCTTCTCTTCTTTTATGTATTTGTATTCACTCTGATGAAGCTCCATGTACTAGATCGGATGTGCTATAAAGATGACGAATATTATTCTCATAATTATCTTTGGAGGCAACGAATGACATTGGTAACAGAAACGGTTGTAAGCAATGTTAAAGTTTGGTATTAAAAAATAATTAACCGATGGTAGTCAATTTGTTTGTTGATCAAAGGTTTTCTCCATTTTCTGCTTATTTAAATTTGATTTCTGATAAACTCTTGTTTATTCTGTTATTACCTGTATCCTATGAGCATAGTATGCTTGCATATTCATACCCAGGGTTAACATAGGTAACTTATACCAGTAGTAATAACGGATATTCTTATCCCTTAGACGGTTATTCCAACCGGTAAAGCTACATACTTACACACACACACACACACACACACACACACACACATATATATATATATGTGTGTACGCGCGCCTTTGTCTTTGTGTTTGGGTCTGACCCCACAACTTTTCAACGTGTTTTGCTGTGTTTACGTCCCCATAACTAAGAGGTTCGACAAAAGAAGGGTGACTATGTACTAGCCTTAAAAGAATAAGTACGGAGCTTTATTCAATTGACTAAAACATTTTCAAGGCCATGAGACAATAGGGAAATCATGTTTTCCTGCGTCAGATTGTTGGAGGCATGCTGCCCAACTTGGTTGAAAAGAAATTTGACATCGAACAAAAAAAAAACGTGGATAGTGTATGTAGCTCCATCGAGGGTAGAGTAGTAAATCGATGTCAAAATTCACCATCAGTTATGACTTTGGTGGATGTGACAGCCACTGGAAGGTCTACCCTCGATTTTTGTGCCCTCGGGTGTTAAAATTAACACACAGCGACATATTAGCGACATTCTGGAAGCTAAACTGCTTCAATGGGTAAATGAACACTTTTAAGGCCTCCAACAGGACACACCACGATCACACAACTCTAAACAGACAAAACGCTGGATACAGAAAAGCATTCCATCGTTCAAAGGCAAGGATGTATGGTTCTGAAGAAACCTCGATCTCAACCCGTTGAGGGGCTCGCGCACTCCTCGTGCTTCGCTCGACGCTCTGAAGGCAAAACAATAATAGGAATGGGGTTCAATTCCGCAAGAACAGCTGCGTGCCGCGTGTGAAGCATACATATCTAGACTTATGTCTGTGATTTGAAACGTAGGTACTCATTTCGAATAAATGTGGTTGCGCCATAATTGTTTCCGTTAACATTGTATTGCAACGCTCGGATACGAAATATAACAATAATTTGCTTTGGCAGAACTGTAAAAAGTTGGTTGCCTTAATTTTGGGACACCCAGTACATCTATCTATCTATCTATCTATCTATCTATCTATCTATCTATCTATCTATCTATCTATCGTGCAGTGTCCAACCATTTCGGAGCTGTGGGCTTATGTCGAACGACTGCTGTCACGTGTGGGACGAGTCGGTTTATCAACCGAGTCTATCGTCAATATCGTCACGCCTCCTTCCTTTAAACGGGAAGGAAGAGCTGTATTTATCGTACTTGTGGCTATGGCCAAAGAATGCATCTGGTGGACGCGTCTGAAAGGATTAGAGACAAATACTTTCTTTTCTGGTCAATCTCTCATCAACTTTTTCAAGTATCACTTGAAAAGGAAGGTGAGAGTAGAGAGACAAGTGTTGTCTAGCAAATGTTTCGAAAAAAGATGGATACATGTAGCAAGAATGGCACGTATAAATGACGAAGCCACCTTGACCATGATTCTATAAAACGTTTTAAAATTTTGTAAACAGAGAGTTACTTACGTTTCTTGCATAAATAAAAGGAATTTTATTTAACAAACTGTGACACTAAGGACCGAGGTTTCCGTGGTCTTTTCGTAGGTTTTTCTTTCCACGGATAACCTCCCCATTTATTGGGAATTTTCTGTATTATTTCATATTTTTTGTAAATACCCCAAACGTTTTGCGATGTTCTTTTTCCATCGTTGTCCCCACTTTTGTTTTTTTTCTGCTTTGTTTTCGACCCCCTCGAAAAGAAAAACTCTACATTTGTATTTTGTCCCCTCTGTGTTGAGCCCTGTGTGGCTAATAAAGAAACTTATCTATCTATCTATCTATCTATCTATCTATCTATCTATACACACACACACACACACACACACACACACACACACACACACACACACACACATATATATATATATATATATATATATATATATATATATATATATATATATATATATATATATATATACTAGCAGAAAGACCTCCCTCCGGGCGGCCACTTTCTTAGTAAATATTGTTTTCATTATTTTATCGCAGTCATAATCTCTATTTTTTAAACAAACATCACCGCAGTCCAACAACAGAGGGAGAGGCAGTTTGTCAAGTTTTACCGTCTCCTCAAAGCAACATAGGGATTTCAATTCAGCAGCCCATCTGTAAGCTTTGCAGAGTATAAGTGTGTATGTGAGAGAGAACTTTGCAAACAATGAATGAAATAAACATGAAATGAAAAAATCGTATGAATAAAAGGACATAACTACAGATGTATATGCTCCCAACTTTGTCGCCTCACAACATCCAGAAAAAATGGATACTTTTTAACAAAATTTTCTACAAATACGGCTTAGTTGTTGTGGCCTCAAAGTATATAGGGATTTATGGAAAGAATGTTTGCGAGGGGGTGGAGAGAAGAGTTTCAGTAAATTCACACGATCTGACTTTTTTGCCTCATAACTTTCAGGAAGATGGGTATCTTTTAATGAAAATTTATACAAATACCTTTCAAACGGCATAGATTACAATTATAAGAAATTAGTGGGGAAAATTTTCACGGGGAATTCCACCATTTTTTAAACCACAACCTTCGAAATGATGGGGTTTGTAGGGGCATCTTTGTATGAAAAAAGTTTTGAAAAACTCTTTTTTACACCCCCTCTCCTCATCATCCCACTCCGGACCTATTTTGGTCAATTATTTTTGCACTTCGAAACCATGAGAAGAGCAATTTCGGTAAAAAATATTAAAAAAAAAAATATTATTTTCGGAGGGAAGTGATTTAAGGGCGATTTGGCTGTTATTTCTAGCACATCCAAAGACAACCATCCTCGTTTTTTTTATCACTTTCGCATGTATTAATGCTTTTCAATATTTTCTCCCCATAAATACATTTATATGTCAGAAAAAAAAAAATTGAGAAATGAATTTTTTGCAACTCCGCTCCCAATCGGCGATTTTTCTGTTTAGAATTTAAAATATTGGAGAGCTTGAGGTCATTGCAGGCATTTATCCACAGTGATTTTGAAACAAATTATGGAGATATACTTGCATAGCACGTGGCTCGATCTGAGATTGTGTGCTGAAACAAAAACAGTTGCAGCGTGGAAGATATTTGTAAACCTTGAAGAACACGCAAATAACGTTAGTTTCACTTCAACATTAAAACTTCATTTGTGTCGAAATATTTTCGTCGCTTTCAAACCGCGACCTGTTCACTGACAAAACTTTACGAAAGTGATTTAGCTCGTAGTTTTGCCAGTGAACAGTACGCACACACACACACGCACGCACACACACACACACACACACACACACACACACACACACACACACACACACACACACACACACACACACGCAAGCATGTACACACACATTCATTGCCTTTCATTTGTGTGTATAAGCATCTACGTGTGCGCGCGAATGTGTATTGGTTTATGTGCCACTGTTGATGTGTTTCGGAACGGTGAATAAGGTGCAAATTTCGAGAACTTGTCGATAATGTTTTTGTTTTTGTTTTCTCCTCGTCTTCTAATAGTAATTACTTAACTTTCTAGGCTCTTCTCACAGCTATCCCACGTTCAAATATTATACGGGTATTTTAAAAAAATCATTCAATAAGTAATGTTTTTACTTTACGTATACATTAGTAGCGAATTAAAACGTAAAAGAGAAAGTGAGAATTTGCAAACGAAAATGGAATACTCTGCAGTGAATGCAATGGATGTTTAAATTTGTGACAACAGGGAGTTTAAAAAATTCAATAAACTTGAGAAAACGAAATCATTGGAAATATCTTAGAACATGAGTTTATAAAAATATTTCCTGACGATCAACACTTTAATAATTGATTTCTTTTAGTACTTTAAGTAATTTTTACATATCTAATTAATAAGCAGCTTTCTTATTTTACTATAAGATATACTACTTGCATACATACATACATGCATACATACATACATACATACATACTTACATACATACATGCATACATACATACATACATACATACATACATACATACATACATACATATAGATGTGGAAGAGGTGAGGAATAAAACGATGGAGGCATTACAAGAAATCACTTCGCAAGAGTTTCAGCACTGCATCGATGCATTGCTTCAAATAGAAAATACTTTCCAGTTCTATATTTAACCACTATGCTATATGCCCACGAGCATATGGCGTAGTGGTTAAGAGCGCGGGCTACTAACCCCAAGATTCCGAGTTCGATTCCAAGCAGTGATCCGAACAACAACAATAATAATAATAACAATAATAATAATAATAATAATAATAATAACATCGAAAAATACCTTAGGAATGAGAACCCAGGTTCGAAATTTCCCCAAGACACCTGAAGAAGGCTGGAGGATATATCAGCCGAAAAGTTGTCTTAACAACAAACAATATGAGGACAACTATCCGTTGAATATAAATAATGTAAATAATGTAGAAAATACTTTGAAGGCACTAAAAATGTAAACATGTAAATCTAAGTGAATACAATAATATTGTAAAATTCCAGTTTGTTTCGGGTAAACCCTCATATATGCGTGATTTTTTTTATTGCCCACAAGGGGCCAACACCCGGGGGAATTATATATATATAATATATCTACATATATAAAGATGAGAATGTGTGTCTGTGTGAATCCCTAAAACTTGAGAACTACATAGCCAATTTCATTCAAATTTTACACTTGCCTTACTTAGGGTTCAGGTAGTGTTTTAGGCCCCAAAAGTTTTAACTTCTTACCTACTGTGAGACCAGTGCAATATCGCAGCTCCTCCAGTATTGCCGTATTACGTGTCAAAAGTGAGACAATAACATCTCTCTATTGTAATTTCAGACAGTTTCACTTTAATAGTTTCGCTTTAATACTGAAACTATTAAAGTGAAACTATTATATCACATACATACAGGCATACATACATATATACATACTTACATATATATGCTATATATATGTTATCTTTCTTTCTATCTATCTATCTATCTATCTATCTATCTATCTATCTGTCTGTCTGTCTGTATGTATGTATACAGCTGCACAAATGTATATATATATATATATATATATATATATATATATATATATATATATATCGATGTATATATATACATATACATGAATATAGATATATATATATATATAGATGTATATATATATAGATGTATATGTATAGCTGTATATGTAGAGGTGTATATGTATAGTTGTATATGTATAGATGTATATGTGTAGATGTCTATATATAGATGTACATGTAATATGTACACATATATACATGCATATATATATATATATATATATATATATATATATATATATATATATATATATACACACACACACACACACACATATAAGTCCAGATGTGGCTGTGTGGTAAGAAACTTGGTTCCGAAACACATGGTCCTGGTTTCAGTCCCATTGTGTGGTGACTTGGCATGTGTCTTCTGCTATAGCCTCAGACCAACCAAAGCCTTGTGAGTGGATTTTGTAGATAGAAATTGATAGAAATCAATCGTGTATCTATGCATGTATATATGTAAGTGTATGTGCGTGTCTTTCTCTCTGTGTTTCTCCCTCATCACTGCTTCACAACTGCTGTTCGTTTATTTGCATCCCCATAACTTATTGGTTTGACAAGGAGAAACTGATACAATAAGTACCAGTTTTATCAAAATATAAAAAAAGCACTAGACACCGTCTCATAATTTTCTTTGCCCACTCAGTAGTATCTATCAATCTATCTTTGTGTGTGTATATCTAAATATATATATATATTATACACACACACACACACATATACATGTATGTATATGTGTATATTCATATCTATTATATAAAAGTCAATGTCTTTATGTGTGTTCATGTGTTACTTAAACATTCGAAAACTACTGCACCCATCCTAATGAAATTTGGAGCAAAAAATCCAAGCCTAGGGAGAAGGGTAATACTGTGTGTTTCATACAATTTCATGGACAAAAATTACTGAATGGATCCTTATATTTGTAACTTAGATTCAATACATAAGGGCAGGTATTATGCAGTACGTTTGGTGAAATTTGAGATGGCTTAAAGGGAACAGAATTCCCATAAAAATTCATAAATTTTCGATGTTGATGAAATTTCAACCATGGGTCAGTGTGCATACTCGACAGAGTGTAAGTACTTTGAGAGAGAAGTTGGACCTAAGAAGCATCAGTTGTGGTTTGCAAGAGAGACGATTGTGCTGGTATGGTCATGTGGCGAGAATAGATGAGGATAGCTGTGTGAAAAAGGGCCACACCCTAGCAGTTGAGGGAACCTGTGGAAGATGTAGACTTAGGAAGACCTGGGATGAGGCGGTGTATAATATATATATATATATGTGTATAATATATATATATATATATATATATATATATATATATATATATATATATATATATAAATGAGAATGTGTGTGTGTGTGTGTGTGTGTGTGTGTGTGTGTGTATGTGTGTGTGTGTGTGTGTGTGTGTGTGTGTGTGTGTGTGTGTGTGTGTTA
>NC_142943.1:26401955-26521955 GCF_046866305.1 Octopus bimaculoides
AAACTAAATCTTATATCTATAATGTTGATGTGTGTATATGTTTATGTGTATGTTGTTGTCACAGATCACGTATGTGTGGTCGTGTGTGTTTTTACGTTTCTGTGTCATGAAAAATATGTTAGAGACAGAGGGATAGAAGAAAGCTATTAAATGGGAGAGAGGATGAAGAACGAAGTAAGAGTGAAAATGTAGAAGGAAAGAATAGTCTTAAAGCAAGTTAATCTATGATTTTGTATATATCACTTTCTCTCTCTCTCTCTCTCTCTCTCTCTCTCTCTCTCTCTCTCTCTCTCTCTCTCTCTCTCCCTCTTTTACTCTTAATCTGTATATTATATGTTGAGCGCGTGATCGATGTGTAAGAAGGGAAGAAATATAAAAGTTGCTAGAAACTACAGCCAAATCTCCCTTAAATCACACAAAGTAAACGGAATTAAAAAAATCTAATTCCTGCACTGGAAAGTTCACATCGAGAAAATTCCATTGATGTAAAAATTTGTACGAAAAAGTGGAAAATGTGAATTTCTATAAACTTTTAAAAAGGCTTCACACAGATACACAACTTCAACATTATATATTAAGATGGGCAACATACACACACACACACACACTAAATTTTAAAAAAATGACAGGTATTTATATGTATGTGTGTATTGTGTATTCTGTGTCTCTCTATATATATGGTAGTAAGTAAATGCGTTTCAAGAAAGATATAAAAAAAACTCAGTTTGTAGGAAATAAATGTTTGACTGTCGATCGTATTTGGAAGAGACTGACAGGTATTTGTATGTATGTGTTTATGTGTATGTATGTGTGTATTTGTAGGTATATATGTATGAGTGTGTATTCAAAAACATCTATATTTACACTTTAAAGTTGGTTTTCACACTCAACCCTGTTATTTTGACTGAAATCATGACGCTGTGACGTCACTTATTGTATTTAGAATATTAATTGCGATCCTTTAATCCAAGAAATTTGGAATTGTGAAAATGTATGAACTTTAAACATACACACACACAGAGAAAATCTGCCTTTTATAGTATATATATATATACAAAGATAAGAATGTCTGTCTGTCTGTGTGTCTGTGTGAATCCCTAGAACTTCAGAACTACACAATCAATTTTATTCAAAGTTTACACATGCCTTACTTAGGGTCCATGTAGTGTCATAGGCCAAAAATAATTTTTAACTTCCTGCCTAGTGTAACCCCAGAGCAATATCATATCTCCTTCACTGTTTCAGTATTACGTGTCAAAAGTGAAACAAGAACATCTCTCAATTGTAATGTCAGATATTTTCACTTCAATAGTTTCACTTTAATACTGAAACTATTAAAGTGAAACTATTATCTCACATATAAAGGCGTACATACATATATATACATACATATACATAATATATATATATATTGTGTGTATATATATATATATATATATATATATGTATGTATACATCTGCCCAAATGTATATATATATATAGATTTATATATATATATATATATATATATATATATATATATATATATACACATACATGTATATATACACATACATGTATATATATATGTATATATATAGATGTATATGTATACATGTATATGTATACCTGTATAGATGTATATGTATAGATGTAGGTATATATATATGCATATATGTAAATATAGATGTATATGTATACATGTATTTGTGTAGGTGTATATATATAGATTTACATGTAATGTGTACACATATATATACACGTATATACACGCATGCATATATACACCCATACACACACATACACGCACATATACATAAGTGCAGGTGTGGCTGGGTGGTAAGAAACTTGTTTCCAAAACATATGGTCCTGGGTTCAGTACTACTGTGAATTGGCATGTGTCTTCTGATAAAACCTCAGACCAACCAAAGCCTTGTGAGTGGATTTTGTAGACAGACACTGAAAGAAATCAATCGTATATAGATATGTATGTATATATGTATGTGTATGTGTGTGCCTTTGTCTCTGTGTTTCTCCCTCATCATTGCTTCACATCTGCTGCTCGTTTATTTACATCACCATAACTTACTGGTTTGACAGGAAGAAACTGATAGAATAAGTACTAGCCTTATCAAAATAAAAAGAAAAGCACTAGGCAGTGTCTCATATTTTTCTTTGCCTACTCAATTGTATCTATCAATCTATCTTTTTGTTTGGGTATATATATATATATATATATATATATATATATATATATAACTAATTTAGAAACGAACTACCACTCTACAACTCAGTCAACTAAGAACCCGTCTAAATCCATGCTGTGAGGCATATACCATATCAATATTTAATCTAAAGTTTAAAATTTTAGATTAAAATCTTAGAATAAATATTGATATGGTATATGCCTCACAGCATGGATTTGGACGGGTTCTCAGTTGACTGAGTTGTAGAGTGGTGGTTCGTCTCTAAATTAGTTATATACATATATATTACGAAACCCGGTGTAATATTATACCAATTTTTGCCTGTAAGGTTGGAATAAATTTTTATTCCCTAATATTATTACCATATATATATATATATATATATATATATATATATATATATATATATATATATATATATATATATATATATATATATATATATATATATATACTAGCAGAGATACCTAGCGTTGCCCGTGTTACATGCAATTGAAAAATTAGACTTTTCTGTTATATTTTCTCAATGAACTGGAATACCTATGATTGGAATTTCATCAAAATTGCAGATGAGGGTTCTTTCCCTCTTTGCACACCCTAAAAAATTCTAATCATGATACATGTAATCCCATACTACTGATCTTTATACACAGAATCCAAAATTCTAGTCTTATGGAACCTGTTAAAAGGATTTTGCTCTTGAAAAATGGATGTCATGGAGCTCTAAAATGTGGCAATTGCGGGTGGGTGTCTTAATGTCAACAAGAGAAGTTGAATTGTTGAGAATCTTTTGAACTTGGGTCTTATATGTATTGTTCGAATTTCTTTGAAATAGGAAGTGTTTGTATGTTCATTGGGTTTGTAAAAGAGAGCGAAGCTACAGGAAACCAAAAGACGAATGATCACAATAAACAGTCAGCTACCCTACCCTAGTTGTTACTACTCCCCCAGTGTAGGATTCCTCACCATACAGGTGACAGGTACAGCTGTAAGATGCATTATGGATCAATAGCAAATGTAAGGGCGTGACCCATCTGAAACATTAACAACTGTGTGACGTGAGGGCTAATGGGAAATGAAAGTGTCACCTCTGGAGTTTGCAAATGACCACTATACTGATAGGTAACTGGATAGAATAAATTTGCAATCTATAAATGTCTTTGAATAACCAGTCAATCATTTGGGAAGGCTTTGTAATCAATGTTACTATCGGTGGACTATGTATAACCCAGTGATAATAAAAAGACTCATGGGAGGTCTGCAACCAAATAACTTTACTGAATACTTTGCAACTGAATCAGTGGAGGCAAAAATGCCTCTCATTTACTTGACAATTTATGCACCACAATGCAGAAATCACAATGTAAGTATATCTCAAAGCAAACACGTACACTGTTGTACCATTGAATTACAAATAACGCTCATATTTTATGCTCGGGTGACCCTACAGCTTCCAAGAGTACAACTGTATTCGTCTTTGCTTAGATAAAATTACTAAATTTTGGGTGCTAAGTCCGCATTAAGGGGTCTTTCTAACTTCTAAATAGATAAAATTTTAGAAATATTACTTCATTTGTGTGTAATATCTATGGTTAAAATTTCATCAACAGCAAAAATATATGAATTTTCATGGGGTTTATGGCTCTTATACATAGAATATAATTTCAAAATTTCATAAAGATCCACTCAGTACTTCTGACGTAGTTTTGGATCATAAAAAATGACTAAAATTTGGGAGATAAGGCCCCCATTGGGGGGGGGGGGTCTTAGAATCCTCATGAGAAGTGGAAAGTTTGAGAATACTTCTTAATGTGTGTCAATTACCCATCTCAAATTCAAACCAAACATATTGCACTATACCCACCCTTATGCATTGAATCTAAATTCCAAATATCATAAGGATCCATTCAGTAATTTTGGTCCATGAAATTGTATGAAACGCACAGCATTACCCTTCTCCCTAGGCTTGGATTTTGTGCTCGAAATTTCATTAGGATGGGTGCAGTAGTTTTCGAATGTTTAAGTAAGACATGAACACACATAAAGACATTGACTTTTATATAATAGATATGAATATACACATATTTGACATTACAATATGGAGATGTTCTTGTTTCACTTTTGACACGTAATACTGAAATAGTGGAGGAGATATGATATTGCTCTGAGCTTGCACTAGTCAAGAAGTTAAAAAGCTTTGGCCTATGACACTACTTAGACCCTGAGTAATGCATGCGTAAAATTTGAATGAAATTGGTTGTGTAGTTCTCAAGTTTTAGGAATTCACACAAACACACAGACAGACACACAATCTCATGCTCACATATATAGATTATAAGATGCTCAAGTAGTGCAAAGATTGTACGTCAACAAGATATATGGCAAAAGTATAGCTATACCTATATATACACATACACCCTCATCCTCATCCTCATCCTCTGAGATAGATAGAGACATATACCGAGATATACATACACAGTGATAAAATGAATCAATGAATCCTACCTACCTACCTACCTACCTACCTACCTACCTACCTACCTACCTACCTACCTACCTACCCTAACTACCTACCTACCTACCTGTTGCTGTTGGCACTCCGTCGCTTACGACGTAGAGGGTTCCAGTTGATCCGATCAACGGAACAGCCTGATCGTGAAATTAACGTGCAAGTGGCTGAGCACTCCACAGACACGTGTACCATTAACGCAGTTCTCGGGGATATTCAGCGTGACACAGTTTGACAAGGCTGACCCTTTTAATTACAGGCACAACAGAAACAGGAAGAATGAGTGAGAGAAAGTTGTGGTGGAAGAGTACAGCAGGGTTCGCCACCATCCCCTGCCGGAACCTCGTGGTGCTTTAGGTGTTTTCGCTCAATAAACACTCACAACGCCCGGTCTGGGAATGGAAACCGCGATCCTAAGACCGCGAGTCCGCTGCCCTAACCGCTGGGCCATTGCACCTCCACACCTACCTACCTACCTACCTACCTACATACATACATACATACATACATACATGCTTCAACCTACTGGATGGTTCGGAATTCACTTCAAAAAACGACAGAGATTTACAATTAGGATTAATTTCACTTGTGCATGCCAAGTTTTTTTTAATGTATTAATTTGTTCAGGATGTGGACACAATTATATAGGCGAAACAAAGACGCCACTTAGACGGAGAACTATACTTGAGGAAAATATTAATTTCCCAAGGTATAAATAGCTACCATTCAGCGAACACATAGAGATGTGTAGGGAATTTCTAAACAAACTTCACAGTTTTCCCCTTCTACAAGTGCAAGGAAACAATCTCTATACAAGAATGATTAAATAATGTGAAAAATACAAACCGTGTCTGAATATGAACGCATAACCAATTTTTGATTTTGTAAATATTTTAATTCATGAACGCATAACCAACTTTGTACATATTTGTTTTTTCACTATTTTCATTCACCAATATATAACTTCGTAGTAAAATACTGTAAATTTACCCTCCCCAAAAAGTGTAACCCACAAAAAGTGTTCCCGCGAGAAATAACAATCACCAATTACCTCTTCTTAGATTTTTTGACATACTGGTTCATTTACAAGCAATCTCTAATGCAAACAAAATGGACTAAAAACTCCTTAAAATGCTACGAAATTGTAGTATTTCCACTGATTTCCCAGTCATGATTAGCAAAACGCGAAACCGGTAGACTATGATAATACTCTATTATAAAATGTTAACAGTATATAGATTATGTGCATTTTCCTTCTTTTATTATATATTTGATTTTTCCCGCTCCCTTCAACTTATCACGCGGGGAAAATCTCTTCATTGAATTTTCTTACTGTGGGTGTGTGTCATGTGAGGTTTCTCATGAGTGCTACCAGTAACATGGAATCCAGTAAAGTTGTTGCATGGTCGAGTAATCGACGAAACTCAACCGGCTTCACCACTAGGCTTGCCTGATCAGGAGGGATACTAGAAACCTAGCAGGACTAAAAACAAGACTTGCCAAAGGGTAGATGAACCTTGTTTATGTTCAACAACTATCTTGCATAGTACTGGACCTCAGAAATCCCGCGTTGGTGTCCGGTGAATTGGAAGACCACTTGGAGAAAGTCACTCTGAATCAAAAATATGTAGGGAACGGCATTGAACATTTTAAAGATCTTTTGTTTGCATTTGTGAGTATGGTCCTCCATATCCAGTGCAACAACGGGCCTGCGACCCGTTGTTGCACTTGATATCTTGCGTTGGTTTTTCTCTGGATCATCAAAGACGGGTGGTGAAGAGGGTCTGTGAGGTGTTGTGCAAGCTTTATTGGACCTAAGAGTGTAGGTTGTGCAATTGCCAACCAGGAGACTCTCTGATACCCGGTCCAGTAGAAAGGCGCAGCGGGCGTGTACGTTTGTGAAGCCGACAATGGGTGCAAGAACCTCATGCACGGGTATTGCCGGCATTTTGCCTGGACACTGGTCATTAATGGTTGCGAGTGGATTACCATTGCATATACATGGTAGAACCTGCATAAATATGTTTCTGTTTCATATTTTCCATAAATGATGGAGTAAATGAAAATCAGTCACCCAAATTTTACGATTTCTTGTTGACACTCTTCGAAGTGTTACCACTAATAATAAATGTCTTATTCATTAAGATACTACCTGTTATGTGGACTGTTAGAATTGTCGTTCGTCTGAGGTCCCTGTTTTCGTTGTTGTTTTGAATGACTATTGAAGTCGAATGTTATTGATATATATGGCGAGGACATGATTCTTGTTTATTAATAACGAACATTAGGTGAGTGCGTTCTTTGTATATAATTAGTAAATAAATGTATTAATTAAATTGTACAACTCGTTGTCTTTTCTCTGCGAGTCCCCCGAGAGGAATACAACAGAGTTTATTGGCGTCGCCGATAGGATTACATGCATACTTTGCCGTAAAATTGTTCATCGTAATAACAATGGCTGAAAAACAGACAGTAAAGCTTATAAAATTGTTTAGGGAACAAATGGAACAGCAAATGCAACAACATAAGAGAGATATGGAAACTCTGTTAAAACAGTTTGGTGCTCGACAAGTTCCAGTGGCAATTTTTCAGCTGCTTCGACAACTGTCGATTCCACCATTTGCTGCATTTGATTCAACGACAGAACTATGGCCTGATTACTGGTCAAGATTCCGCACGTTTGTGGCTGCTAATGCTGTACCTGAACAACGCATGGCATAAGTGTTCCTGACCAATCAGACCGCTACTATTTACAAGCAACTTGCTAATCTGGCTACTCAACAAAATCCGCCTAAAGATATCAACAACTTGACAATGGACGAAATCGTTGACTTCATGAAGGTACAGTTCGACCCAAAACTTTTCATTGTGAGAGAGCGTTTCAAGTTTTGGAGTGATATGCAACGGAAGCCAGGCGAAACTCTCCAGGAGCCGGCAGCACGTATACGTCAGGATGCGGCTACCTGTGATTTTCCATCGATCACCAACCCACAGGATGAAGCTCTGAGACAGAGATTCATATGTTCGGTCAACAATGAAGCGGTTCTGAAGGCGCTTTTTAAGATCAAAGATACCGAACTAGATTTTGCCCGTGCTGTCCAAGTTGCCATCGAGACTGAAGACGCAGCAAAGGTTGCAAAATAAACTGTATACGGTTCCAAAACCAAGCAAGTCTACGAGGTCCAACAGAACAAGAATAAGAGTCCTCAAAAGAACCATCAGCAGTCTTATTCCACAAACCAGGAGAAATGCTACCGATGTGGAAAGGCCCACAAAGCAACAGACTGTCCTTTCAGAGAAACCAAATGTCATTTTTGTGACAAAAAGGGACATTTGCAAGCGGTGTGTAGAAAAAAGCAACATCAGAAACGCAATGGTCAATCACAAACTCCCGTGAAGAGAATCACAAAAGCTGAGCTAGTCAAGGCGATCCTAGGCGAAGTTTCCCGAGATACTCATAGTTTGATTGTGCCAATAACAATCCAAAACAGACTGTTCACAATGGAATTGGACACTGCCACTACAGGCAATTTTGTTTCTTGTCAGTCTAGAAAGAGCTTGGAAAACCAAAGCTGCAAGATGTCAAGCATCGCCATGAATCTGCCAGCAAGCACGACCTGCCTGTTCTAGGAACTTTCATGGGCCAAACCAAGGATCCAACAACCGGTAAGCAGAATCTAATACCTTACATCCTCACCAAGATCTCTGATCTTAATTTGCTGGGACGAAATACTATCCACACCCTGGGAATTTCCGTGGACACTGCTCTAGGTTTGAAAAGCATAGACAGCCAAGCCAAGAGGGAAGGTGCTGAAGTGATATATCCAAAGACCTCAAGTGAGCCCTATGTTTCCCTGCAACAAGATTGTCACAACATGTGTGATGAATTCCCAGATCTTTTCAAGCAAGAATTGGGATGTCTCAAGAACTTTGAACTGGAAGTGAAGTTCAAATCGGACGCAACACCAGTCTTTCACAAGGCACGTCCGGTTCCGTTTGCTCTTCGTGATGACCTGCCCAAAGGTTACGAAGAAGGCATCACCAAGTGAATCTGGAAGCCAGTCCAGTTCAACGAATACGGAACGCCAGTGGTACCGATTCAAGCAACCTGAAGCCCAAACTACGGATTTGTGGTGACTACTCTGTGGGAATCAATGACCAGCTTGCAGATCACCGTCATCCAATGCCACTCCCTGTTGAACTGATGCAGAAACTCGGAGGTGGATTCGGATATACAAAGATTGACCTTGCTGATGCCTATAATCAGATCAAGCTGGCTCCAGAGAGTCAACGCAGACTCACACTCAGCACTCACCGAATGGCAAGCGACTGAGGGCATCTGCATTGCCATGATCTGCTGATTTCCGATATTCAATGGTGTAGTCAAACTGGTTCAACCACAGGGCCCACCGTGCTAGTCTGTTAGCAGCGAGAAGTGGCGTCCCTTTCTTCGGACTAAACAGTGATGTCAGTGGCTTGTGGTCAGTCACGAGTACGAATTTACGACCGTACAAATACTGGTAAAACTTCTGCAAGCCAAATATGATAGCCAGGGCTTCCTTTTGAATTTGGCTGTAGTTACGCTATGCAGAAGTGAAAGTCTTCGACATATTGGATATTGGGCGCTCGCTTCCATTAGGATAGCGGTGAAACAGGACTGCTCCAATACCAAAGTTTGATGCGTCGCAAGCCACTCCCAAAGTTTTGTTTGGATCGAAGTGTATCAGAACTTGACTCGATGAAGGTACATTTTTCAAATGATCAAAAACTGACTGTTCCTCATCTCCCCACTTCCAAATAGTTGACTTTTTCGTAAGGCAATAGAGTGGCTCTGCTATACTGGCTAGGTTTGGGATAAACTTTCCATAAAATTGAACTGAACCTAGGAAAGATTTCAAGCTTGATTCGTTCGCTAGAGATGGCATCTTTAAGACTGCTTCGACCTTGGATCTCTTCGTGATCCCTTCAGCCGATAAAATGTGTCCAAGGTATTCTACACTGGTAGTGCAAAGTGGCACTTTTCACGGCGACATCTGAGTCCATTGTCGCTTAAACGTGTGAGAAGACGCTTTAGGTTGTTTAGGTGACTGTTTGCATCTTTCCCACTGACGAGCATGTCGTCCTAGATCATGGGTCAGGTTTTCCATGATCTCCTGAAAGTAACCAGGTGCTGACTTGATTCCGAAAGGGAGTCGTTGCTGCAGGAGTACTCCACGGTGAGTGCTGTATATGGCAAGGACATGATTCTTGTTTATTAATAACGAACATTCGGTGAGTGCGTTCTTTGTATATAATTAGTAAATAAATGTAATAACTAAATTGTACAACTCGTTGTCTTTTCTCTGCGAGTCCCCCGAGAGGAATACAACACTACCTTAACTACTTAAGTAAACAATTGTGTTAAATGCTGAAAGCTCAAATCTAAACATTGCCCTAGTTCGTTTCTCTATTTGATGATGATCCATTTATCTTTTGTACTTTCCTCATTATTGTTGATTCCTTTTATATTGACTCAGCCATGATAGAAGCTGGTCTCTTTCCTCTGTTGCAGACGTTAGTTTTGTGTCACAATACGTACTTCATATGACACAAATGCAGGTTTGAGACGACGGTCACCATCCTTGCTTGAGAAGTATAGCCTATCAAGATCTCCAATGAATTTGAAGTTTTTGTACCATCTAGCAGCTCATGGGTTCTATATGTATCTCACTGAGTTCTGATAGTGACCAGCTCAGAAGGTATAGTATAGGTGTGAGGAAAAACACTGCAAAGGAGCAGTATACGTGTTGTAAGCTGAGAGTTCAGATGACCATAGTTTTTTACCCTCTTCAAGTACTTATATTTTGTTTTCTACTTATTGACGGGTCCGACATTCTCATCCTGTTCAAGACATTTGTAACTTTTGCCAGAGAGCTGAGGCTGTATTTCTAGGTGGTTGATGTTTAGTGTGTTGGAGAAAGGGTAAAAGGTTACCAAATTTTGTCTTACAAAGTGCACATTCGGACTCAAAAATTTCATGCCTTTATCTATTGAGAAATGGATTATGAAATCCAGTTGTTCTTTATCGTGATTAATATTTGGCTCATACTGCTTCAGATCATTAACAAAGAAAAGGTAAGAGATGTTATTGAAACCATTCCTATGGCTGTTATGTTTGGGGATTAATTATGACACGGGGGACTCAATGAGAGACAGAAAGTAAGCGTGGAGAGAAAGAGGGAGCACACGAGAGAGGGAGGAGATGTAGGAGAAATTGAAAAAAGGGTGCCTTTAGAAATGTCAGTCTGTAAAACGTGAAGAAAATATTTTGAAATTATATCATATTTAAGAGAAATGATAAAGAGAAAAAACATACTCTTCAAAACAATGGAGGAGAGGAGAGAAAGAGAGTAGAGAAGAGAAGGAGAGGAATGTAAGAAAAATATAAAAATGGGTGTCTTTGGAAATGGTCAGTCTGTGAATAGATTGAGAGAAAGCATTAGCAGTTGGAAAATAAATATAAAAAGAAATATACCCGAATATACAAATATTAGTAGGGGATGGTCATACAGAGCACAAGTACCGAATGGTCTATCTGAATATTGCAAATGGACTAAATCGTAACAAATATATATTGTTTGAGGGAGAAAAAGATAGATCTATACAAATACATATACAACAACATAGAGGGTCGCTTAGACACACAAAGACGAGCACACACAAAACATGTGTATATATGCATGTATATATCTACGTATATATGCATGCATGTATGTTTGTAGATAGGTATTTATGCATGTATGAATGCATGTATGTATGCATGTATGTATGTATGTATGCATGTATGCATGTATGTATGTATGCATGTATGTATATGCGTGTGTGTATGTATATAGGTAGGTAGATAGGGAGTACGGCAAGTATATGTGTATACCTATGAGGATAGGTTCCACCTAAATTCATTGTTAATGATTTTGTTGCTGCATTTCTCGTTCATACATGCCAATGGTACACAGTAATGCCTGGATACGTTCAAATAGGGCAGGATATGAATCAGCGATTATTTATGAGAATTTCAATAAAAATTTCAAATCGAATACAAATTAAACACAACTGCGTGATACATGAATTCCGAGAGAGATAAAGGAAACAGAACATTGTTTTATGCGTGAGTGAATGTGTACATATGTGAGTGCGTGCATGTATGTGTATGTGTGTGTGTATATGCTTGTGTGTGTTTTATTTATATATTTACATGTCAAAGCCTATTATGATATTTATCATCCTTGTTTCACTTTGCAGCTAACAACCAATGTATCATAGTATTACATTGAAAAGGATTTTAAATGCAAATAGCTAAATTCACACCCTAATTTTCCCTTACATACCTAATACCGTGATGGAAATATCTGCGCTCCTACCGATCATGCTTTACCAAAATTAAGAAATACTTTTGTGTCGTTCTTAGAAGACTACATTCAACTTCCAGAAAACGCTGCTAAGTTTGACGTTTGTTAATCGTATTATCCTGCACTTGTCGTGTATATAGATCAATGTTTCTTTGCTGTAATATCATTTTTGTTTGACTGAAGTTGATATCTATACAATGCTATTTATGATTATTCATTGAACATGCATGTAAAAAAAAAACACAAAGTGTAGGTTTGTTTAAAATAGAACAGAGCATGATTCATCGATTATTTACGAGAATGTGAATAGGAATTTCAAATGGAATACAAAGAACTATATCAAAACTGCGTGGTACATGAATTACGAGCGAGATTACGAACATTGAATGTCGTTGTATGTTTGTGTGTATGAGCGTCAGTGTGTGTGTGTGTGTGTGTGTGTGTGTGTGTGTATGTGTGTGTGTATGTGTGTGTGTGTGTGTGTGTGTGTGTGTGTGTGCCTGTGTGTGAGTTTATGTGTGTACCTGTGTGTGTGTTTGTGTGTGTGTTTGTGTGTGTTTTATTCATATATTTACGTGTCAAACCCTATTATGACATATTCCTTCTTTGTTTCATTTTGCAGCTATCAACCAATGTATCATAGTGTGAAATTGAAAAAAGATTTTAAATGCTTATGCCCTCGTATATGTGTGTTTGTGTGTTTTATTCATATGTTTACGCGTCAAACTCTATTATGATATATTCTTTCGTTGTCTCACTTTGCAGCTAGCTACCATGGTAGTAGTATTATGTATGTATGTATGTATGTATGTATGTTTGTATGTATGTACGTACGTACGTATCTATGTACGTATGTACGTATGTACGTACGTACGTACGTACGTATCTATGTATGTATGTACGTATGTATGTATGTATGTATGCATGTACGTATGTATGTATGTATGTATGTATGTATGTACGTATATATGTATGTACGTATGTATGTATGTATGTATGTATGTTTGTATGTATGTATGTACGTACGTATGTACGTATGTATGTATGTATGTATGTATGTATGTATGTACGTATATATGTATGTACGTATGTATGTATGCATGTATGTATGTTTGTATGTATGTATGTACGTACGTATGTACGTATGTATGTATGTATGTACGTATGTATGTATGTATGAATGTATGTATGTATGTATGTACGTATGTATGTATGTATGTACGTATGTATGTACATATGTATGTATGTACGTATGTGTACGTATGTATGTATGTATATATGTATGGATGTATGTATACATGTATGTATGTATGGATGTATGAATGTATGTATGTATGTATGTATGTATGTACGCATGTACGTATGTATGTATGTATGTATGTACGTACGTAGGTAGGTACATATGTATGTATGTATGTATGTATGTTTGTATGTACGTATGTATGTATGTATGTATGTATGTACGTACGTACGTATGTACGTATGTATGTATGTATGCATGTATGCATGCATATGCATGCATGCATGCATGCATGTATGTACGTACGTACGTACGTACGTATGTATTTATTTGTGTATGCATGTATCTACGTATGTATGTGTGTGTATGTATGTGATTCGCTTTCTCTTTTTAATTTAGAATACATTTTGACCGGGCAGCTATATATTAGCAAGGTTGTAAAGAAAAGTTTTTGAATTTAACTGAAAATATGTCACATGCAATCAGTAACGCCTAAACTGTTTTGAAACTGTTAGGGCTTCACCGTCTCTTTCACTTATTAATTATTTCCTATCAATCCCCCGTTCTTGGATTTTAAACGCTTTGCCTTCGAATTGTGATGTGATGTGGCGGGGACTTTCATTTAATTAGAAATATCTGCTAATCAATACATTGTATACCCTGTCACTACAACTTCCAAAAATTATAATTCCGTTAATTATTTCTTCATGTTACTCATCTCTCTCACCCTCAACAGGATCGACAATGATAAAATGTATTTTTGAGCAATATCTTAAGAATAATTATCTATGCAAGTGTGTATGTCTACAATTACAAATACATTTACGCCTACATGCACACACGCACACGTATATATATACAAGACAAATTCCGATAAACACAAGATTAGATTATTCGTTCCAACGTACGCTTCACCATTCTAGTTTTATGCAACATTGGAATGTTTCAAAACATGTTTTGAAACATTGGATGTTTCAAAACAACGGATCATCAGGGAACATCTTATTGCATTACGTTACATATACCTAATGTCTTGAGTTGGGCAGTTGGCGCGAGATTTTATAAGAATTTTGAGAGAGAAGGATGAAAAAGATGTGATCAGAGAAAAAATAAAGCGAGACGAAGAAAGATAGAAAAATGTGAGAGAGAAAACGACAATATTGTAATTGTAAAAAGAAAGAATGAAAGATGAGAAGGCCCGAACTGGAGAACTATAAAATAAGAAAGCAATTATTTTGAATTAATAGCATATCAAGAGAAATGGTAAAGACACAAATGATAAATAAATAAATACTCCCCAAAATATAGAGAAAATAGACGAGAGACAGAAAGTAAAGGTGGTGAGAAGGAGAGAGCACATGAGAGAAGGAGGGGAAAGGAAGAAAAATGTAAGAGAAATGATAAAGAGAAAATAAATCCTCCTCAAAGCAATAGAGGAGAGGAGAAAAAAAGACATGGTGAGAAAGAGAGTACAGAAGCGAGGGAGAGGGATGTAAGAAAAATATAAAAATGGGTCTCTTTGGAAATGGTCAGTCTGTGAATAGATTGACAGAAAGCATTAGCAGTTGAAAAAAATATAAAAAGAAATATACCCGATTATATGAATATTAGTAGGGGATGATCATACAGAGCACAAGTACCCAAAGGTCTATTTGAATATTGCAAAAGGACTAAATCGTAAGGTTTTTATATAGATCCACACTCGGTGGAAAAATTGAAAAAAAAATAGTGTAGGAGTTGAAGTGCACCGTATATGAAATAAATATGAAGGAAAAAATGCGCGCTGGCAAACGGGGGTGCGGAGTGGGGAGAGGGCTCGGAAAATTCACACAACCCCAGCACTAAATCTCAACGTCCGGTCACAGGAGTGAAACAGAAATCATCTAATACCCTAACCCTAACCCTATTTATTTCATATACGGTGCACTTCAACTACTATACTATTCTTTTATCAATTTTTCCACCAGGTGTGGATCTATATAAGAACCATTATTTCCGTCTAGTTAAAGGTATCTGGAAAATATAAAACTGCTGTCAGAAAAACCATTGTTCCACCATGGGAAAAGTTCTGTTGCAGTGTTAATTTAAATTTGGCTATAGTGGATCGAATCCACTTCATGCATGCAAGATTCTCTTCATATATATTGTTTGAGGGAGAAAAAGATAGATCTATACAAATACACATACAATGACATAGAGGGTCGCTTAGACACACAAAGACGAGCACGCACAAAATAAGTATATATATGCAAGTATATATCTATGTATATATGTATGTATGCATGTATGTATGTAGGTAAGTATGTATGAATGAATGCATGGATGTATGTATGAGTACGTGTAATATGTATGTATGTATGTATGTATGTATGTATGTATGTATGTATGTATGTATGTATGCATATGCGTGTATGTATGTATATAGGTAGATAGGGAGCACGGCAAGTATATGTGTATACCTATGAAGGTAGGTTCAACCTAAACTTTATTGTTAATGCTTTTGTTGCTGCATTTCTTGTTCATACGGGTTGATGGTACATAGCAATGCCTGGGTACGTTCAAATAGAGCAGGGTATGAATCAGCGATTATTTATGAGAATTTCAATAAAAATTTGAAATCGAAATGAAAGAACATTAGCAAAAGTGCGTTTTCTGGATTAGTTTGATAACTCTTCCTTTATCAGAAAAGCATACTGACCGAAATAAGTGAGACATTTATGCATACTCACAGAGAAGCAAACGCAAAGTTGCGATTACATGAAGATACCACAAATATATACGCATCAAATATATATGAATTCATCTAAAATTTCTAATTTATATGCTGGCCACTGAAAATTTTTAACGATTTTATCCTTTAATATATTTCAATATATTCCATTCACTTCGAGACAGTTTTGTAACTTCCATACTATTCTGACCAAATACCCACGTATTGAGGTGGACTACAATATATATATATATATATATATATATATATATATATATATATATATATATATATATACATATATATATATATATATATACGTATTTACTTGTGCGTGTGTTCCACATCATTGCTTGACAACCGATTTTGGTACGTTTACTTCCCGTAATCTATAGGTTTGGAAAAAAAAGACATAGAATAAGCACCAGGCTTACAAAGAATAATTCCTGGGTCGATTTGTTTGACTTTGACTAAAGGCGGTGCACCAGCATGGCCGCAGTTAAATGACTGAAACAAGTAAAAGAATAAAAGAATATGTATTTTTTTCATTCGTATTCTACTACATTCTATTGCATCCTGTTGCTTTCGAGTTTTATCTTTATACATATATATAGCATATTTTATGTTTTATATTTGTACATATTTATGATTCCCGGCTGCTGATAGAGACCTGGCTACTGATAGTTAAGATCCTGGTTGATGGTAGTTCGGGTCATCTTCCCTAATTTATACAGCAGTAATAGTTGCCTGGCGCTTCCATGTCGCGGGGGTAGGTACTGCGAAAGTAGCACCTAAGTTCAGGGTTACGACTGAAGGACATCTGCGTTCTCGGTGGATGTGGGCGTAGATATCCTTTCGGTGAGTTGGTGAAAGAACATTCAGAAATAGTTCTGTTTGCGAGCAGATTGAGCTCGTTAGCCATGAGAGGCAATCTTTCTATGAGATTGAAACTCCAACCTAAAACCTTGCCCAGTGGATAGGCATCCTGGTGGACTGTCAAAAACCTGGATTCCGGCAACTAGCGGCAACTTCTGGACAGCTTTTGGTCGTCTTGGACATTTCTCTTGTCACCGAAGTACTGCTGAACAAGAGTCAGGTGCGCGCGAATGGGACTAATTGCCTGTCTCATCAATTACGTGAGTGTTCGTCAACATTATCAGAATGATGTCCTCTATATCAAATACAAACGCGATGCAGAATTTTAGGCCGATCCCCGCATGATGCGCACGCTTATGTCTTCAGAGCTACCTTCCGACCAGAAAAAGCAAAAGTGTTTCCAAAACTCAATGTGGTCTGTCTTTCCAGCACAACAAAACAAGCTGAGCTCCAAAGAAACGTCGCTACTGCTTGGTCTGCCTAGATCTCTTAGTTCTTCCAGTTCCAAAAGAACTCCATCGCAATATGGAAAATAACATAGAGAAGAAATCGAGGTCGAACAGAATGAACTCAACTCACTCCGGGACTCTGTGATCTCCATCATTCGACACATTAACTCTGAACCCACTATTGGAAAATCCCACATGAAGGACACTGATTGTTTTAATGAATCTGCAGACATTATCCAACCCCTTTTGAAGGCAAAAAACCGTGCTCATAACGCCCACCTCTCAAATCTTCGTTTCTTGGTCCCAAACTAACATAATCTTAGGGCTGAGGCCCCACAGAATGGTTAGTGATTCCGCAACTCCAATAAGATCCAACAATTCGCTGAAGAAAATAAAGCTTACGAATTCTACGACTCGTTCAAAGACAACTTCGGTCCATCGCACTGCCTGATTGCACCTGTCTGTATCGCTGACGGCTCTACACTAATTAAAGAAAACAATAAGAACCTCAACGATGGACAGAACACTTCCAAGATCTGAACGGAATCAACCTAAAAGATACGTCGATTTTAGATGAGCTTCCAAAACTTCCAATCATCGAAGAAATAGCAGCTGAACTCAGTCAAGACGAAGTCTAGATTGCACGTCACTCCCAAAAGAATAGGAAGTCTCCTGACGAAGACGGTGTCCCTGAAGAGGTTTGCAAATACGGCGGACCGCAACTTGTGTCATATCTTCACGCTTTCCTAGTTCTCTGTTGGAAAAACAAACAAACAAAAACAAATACCAACGTCATTTGCATTTACAAAAGAAAAGGCGATCGATCCGACTGCGGTAACAACAGAGGCCTCTGGATGTGTCTTGCAAAATTCTTGCACGCATTATTCTCCGCCATCTTCTTATCTTCGTGTCGGAGTGCACCCTCTCTGAATCTCAATGTGGTTTCAGACCAGAACAGAGCACAATTGATATGATATTTGGTGCACGCTTACTTCTCGAAAAATGCAGAGAACAACAGGAAATGAATTTTGGTTTCTTCGATATGACGAAGCTTTCGACACCGTTAATCGTGAAATTTTATGGAAACTTTGGCTGTCCTCCAATTGTTTTAACTATCATCCGCAAATTCCATGACGGAATGCTAGCCAGAGTCTCTCGGTGGAGCGTCTTCAGAACAATTCAGAGTTAAACCGGGAATCAAACAGGGTTGCGTTCTCACTCCTGTTTTGTTCAGCATCTACATAGCTGTAACTCTCCTCTCCTAGGTTCAAATAGGTACCGACAATAGCATAAGCACCCGTTATCGCTATGATGGCAGGGTGGCAGTATTTTCAACACCCACCGGGCTCAAAGCGAAAACTCTGGCATCAACAGATATTTAAGCTTCAATATGCAGATGTTACCGCTGTCACTGCTCACAAAATAGCTTCACTCTAGCGATTCTTAAGTGCCATGGATGAAACCTATACTCGTCTAGGTCTTAACATCAACATAAAAACACGAGATCATGCAAACATATTTAAAAAAAAAACATCCAGCAGCATAACTATATATAAACGACACACTTCTGTTAAACGTTGACTCTTTTAACTACTTCGGAAAAATGGACATATCACAAAATGGACATATCGACGATGACATCCTACGACGGATCACCTCCTCCTCCTCTTCCTCCTTTGGACGCCTCCGAAAATGAGTGTTTTTCAACAGAAATCTGAGGCTTACCACTAAAATTGCTGTCTCTCATGCCGTTGTCATCTCAACATTACTGTATGGCTGAGAATACTGGATCTTAAACCACCATCATGTGAGGAAACTAGAATCATTTCACATCCATTGTCTCAGTCGAAGTTTACGCGTTACTTGGAAAGATAAGGTCCCCATACAGAAATTCTTCAGCAAGCAGGCATCTCCAGCGTTGAAGCCATCATCCAACGCCGTGTTCTAAGATGGGTGAGCCACGTTATCAGAATATCTGATAATCGTCTCCCGAAAATGGTCTTCGAAGAGCTACCAACCGATGTTCGCCCTCACGGGGGACCCAAGTAGAGGTTTCGGGATCATCTTTAGCTTGTCCTTAACTCCCGCAACATTCAACCGACACAACTTGAATACTTTGCTCAGAACCGGCAAATCTGGAGCTCCCTCAGCGACAAAGAAGCTTCACACTTTGAACTAATCTGACGTGAGAGACTTGAAGAAAAGAGACGTCAAGGTCATTTCAGACTCACCAACGACATAATAGGCAACTTCCCTTGTCATCTGCGTTCAAGGACATGCCATTTCAGGATCAGACTTGTTTTCACATCTGTCAACTCACAAAATGTAGGATAAGACTCCTACAGGACAATGTCGTCGTTAACATTGACAGACAGCTAAAAGCAAATATATGTGTATGTACATTTGTGCACGTATGTGTATGTTTTCATATCTATCTATCTATCTATCTATCTATCTATCTATCTATCTATCTATCTATCTATCTATCTATCTATCTGTCTGTTTGTCTGTCTGTCTGTCTATGCATACGTATATATTAATATAAATATGTATATATATATATATATATATATATATATATATATATATATATATATATATATATATATATATATATATATGTATACAAAAACCCATTTTACCGAATTTGCTAATTTAGTATGGGCTACGTCACACTTCAATGCGTTTCGTGTATTTTATTTAATATGTGTCAGATTTATGTTGCAATATTATGTTAAGACTGATTGTTATTAAGAAGATATTGCGTTTGAGTTTATAAGTGTGAAAATATGTTGCGTCTCTCACATGTAATCGAGAAAGACTACTTCAAATGTTAGCAGTGGTATGTTTTATCATATTTAATGACTTTGTTGTTTATCATCAAGTTGTAACTGGTCGCTCTGATCCCTTATCAAAGGTTTTCAAACCGTGATTATTCCCCATATTTTTGCAGAAATAATGTAACTCCTACTTGCTGGAGTTTTAATCAAAGAATTCCATTTAAAACTCACTCTATAACTAATTGATTTTCTGGGTAGGTTCTGATAGTCTATTCCGATATTATTTGCAAAGAGAATAATTAAGAAACCACAGAAAAATAGTTTTATTTATTTCTAACCCCAACAATCTCTTTACTTTTGAACTTTTTTCTGACTGCAACCCCCTCCATGTTTTTGTTTCAGAGAAACGAGAAACAGAGTGCCAGCGAAATAGCTTTTCATAATAATAATAATAATAATAATAATAATAATGATAATAATAATTAATTCGTTTTATTGGCCACAAGGGCTAATATCAATTAAAAACATGTAAGGACAAAGACAGGACGAAGGCTACAAAAGGTTTTGTCCGAAAAGGTAGGAAAGTTTGTCTAAACAGGAAGAAAACGGAGAATGATATAACAAATAAATAGATAAATAAATAAATAAATAAATAGAACTCCCAAAGGGTGGGGGGCGCTTCGAAAAAGGAAAGGTTACACGTGGAAAACCCATAAAACCACGGGAGCCTGGTCACAAAAAATAAGAAAAGGGTATAGAGCCCTTTCTCCTTTTACATAACCCTTTTTTTACAGGTGTATTCTCAGAATTGGTCCGTTTATACTAATCATTCTTCCAACAGTCACCCATCTTTCAACAAATTTGCTATGAGACAGCATTTCCCGCTCTACTCTCATCTTCCTTTTCAAGTGGAACTTCAAAAAGTTGACGAGGCCTTGGCCAAAGAGGAAAGTGTCTGACTTAGCCCTTTCAAACGGGTCCACCATATCACCTCTTTCGCTACAGCCACTAGGCATAGGAAAATTGCCTTGCCCTTCCGGTTAAAGGAGGTCGGCGGGTCATTCCTCACGATGGATTCAGATGATAGCCGGATCCGTCCTACACGTGACAGTAGGTGTTCGATATAAACCCACAGGTCAGCAATTCTCGGGCACTGGACGAGTGCGTGCAGAACGGTTTCGTCGTCCTGAGCACACCTCGGGCAGGCCCGGTTGATGGCACTTCCGTGCCGGTAGAGTTTATCTCGAACAGGTAGCGCACCTCGGTAGCACTGCCAGGCGAGGGACCTTTGGAAATTATCCATGGGCCCCCGGCCCAAAAGTTCTGAACAGACTGTTTAGCTGATTATCTTCGACGCCTAGAGTTTCCCCGAGAACGTCGTCGCACTTTTCCTCCACTAACCCTCTATAGAACGCTAGAGTGGAGCTACTACCGATCGCACTGTCCACCTGACTGAGAGCGGTGAGAGCTTGGCGGAACTCGAGGTGCCAAGCGGCCTTTCTCGGTCTACGTTTTATCCAGGATTGCAGCTCTGTTAAAGAAACAACCTGCGGAAAATCGCGTCTGACGAAAGGCGACCACACCTGTTCACCGTCCAGGAAACGCTTGAGATGTCGTAGCCTGAGCGCATGTTTGCGCAATAGCAAACACAGCATGCCAAGGCCTCCGTTCAGTGGCTGTTGACAGCAGATGGAGCGCCTGACCAGTGGTACCTGACCCTTCCACAAAAAGCTGAAGAGCAAGCGTACTATCTTGGTTAACCAGCGGTCGGGACAAGGAGAGATTCCTCTCAGCCCATTTCTGGGTGAGGTTGGCCACCCTGTTCGTCACTTCTTCCCAGTATTTCTCCAACTGGAGGTCCGGACCGAACTAGTCACCGAGCAGTTTAACGGGTCCGTCTGTGCAGCACCCTACGACGCTGTTGGACAGCATGGACTTGCCCCTCAAGGTGCCTAGTTGCAAGCCCACTGACTTTTCCGCGTTAATTTTCGCACCTGTCACCGCTTCATACTCGTTTAGTGTCTCGCCAATTAGGTCAATATGCCTGTGGCTCGACACCATCATGGTGACGTCGTCGGCATAGGCAGACACGCTCCTCCCACATCCCAGATCGCGCGGGACACCTCTCAAAGCCTCCAACTTCCGCAGTAATTGCTCGAGAGTCAATATATACAAATGGGAGGAGAGAGGACATCCTTGGCGAACCGAACGCGAGATGTTGAACGGTTCCGATAGATGGCCGTTCACCCGTATGACCGAGCAGATGCCGCTGTATAAAGCAGCTATTCACCCGCGGAAGACCGAACCGAAGCCAGCAGCCTTGAGAACAACTGCCAGGTATCGATGGTCGACCCTATCCAAGGCTTTAGACTGATCTAAATTGATCAAAGCCCTACCCACGCCAGCTTCGTTACCCACCCTCTCTATTATGTAGCGCATGAGATGGAGGTTGTCGTGGATAGACCTGGTCGGCACGGCGCATGTCTGCGCCTTGCCGATCAGTTTGCCCACGACAAGCGCCAATCTCTTGGTCAAAATCTTCAACCCTGTATTGCGGAGAGTGATGGGCCTAAAGTTCCCTATAATGTCCCCTTTGTTTGGGTCCTTTCTTAGTAAAGTCACTACTCCTCGACAAACAAAAGCAGGAAATCTCCCGTTTTGTTGCCAGTTGCAGTAGACGTTTGCCAAGACACCCGCAAACAAGTCTGGCACTGACGTATAAAGCTCGTAGGGCAGACCATCCAAACCCAGTGATCTACCTCTCGTGCAGACTTTCATCGCTTCCTGTACTTCCCAGGCAGATATGGGTCCTTCGCAGCACTCGGCTTCGCTGGTCGAGAGTTGTGGCAGGCCGTCTAGGTACACACCGAAGTCTGTTCCGTCGTCCGCCCTACCATTCATCCCGAACAATTGAGCAAAGTGCTGCTGAAAGGCCGCACACATCTGCTTTGGTTCCGAAATTTCGCAGTCGTTCTGGTCCACCAAAGACCGAATGGTCGCTCTGTTGCCACGCTTCGCCTCAACCACGCGGGCCATTCGAGCGGCCTTAGTCCCCTCCCCGCTTACCGAAAGTGCTTTAGCTCTGACAACGCAGCCTTCATGCTTGGCATCAAAGTGTTGGTCGAGGGCCAACTTCGCTGCTAACACGTCGGTTGCGATGTCTGTCCTAAGAGCCTCGTCTAGTTTGTTAACTAAATCCCGCTCTGTTTTCTTACGTTCTACAGCTAGATCCTTACTAAACCTAATTGATTCTGCTCTAATTGCCCGCTTCAGGGCGAACCACCAGTTGTTATTGATGATTGCCCCGGTTAAAGCCCTCTTAACTAATAAACTAATCCGGTCTCTGTAGGCTTTGCACGCCGTTATCGACGCGTTTAGCTTCCAATAACCGGGACCTTGTCTATGGAGCCTATCTAAGTCGACCTTACAGATCATGAATTTGTGGTCCGTGTAGCCGACTATGTTGAATTGTGGACACCCTATGCTATCCTTATCCGCTGGCCTACAGAAAATTCTATCTAAGTACGATCTAGACGACCCGATGCGATTAGTCCAAGTTCACATTGGCACATTCGGGTTGTCTAGTCGATACCTGTCGGACAGCTGAAAGCGTTTGGGCAGATTGGCGAGGCTTATGCATCCCCCTTTCCTACTAGATGATCCCGCACCCACCATATCGATACGTTCGTCTAAGACAACGTTCCAGTCCCTAACTAGCACTAAAGTGCGAGAAGAACCCGGGAAAACCTCCAGACGTTTGAAATAATCCGACTGCCCTGCTCCTGTCGGAGCGTAGGCACCCAGTAGTCTGAAGGCAGCGCCGTCACTACTATCGACGTCCAGGACCACCAACTTACCTTCCGGATCCAGGAAGACTCCCCTTATTTTCAAGTCCAGGCCTTTCCGAAATAGCACCGCAGTACCGCCACCGCCGGCTCCCGGCCGACACGGAGATAGGAAAATCTCGTATCCGCCAAAAAGGGCTGCGAGTTCCTGCGGGTTGGAGAGCCTGGTTTCGCTAATGGCTGCTACATCTACTCTGTAAGACCTCAGGTCGTTCAACAGGTGACCTTGTTTCCAAGGCGACCCGAGGCCTCTCATATTTATGCTTCCGATTCTGAGAATTACCATGTTTTTTTTTTAAAAAAAGGAAAGTATTAGGGGAGAAAAGGCTCTACTTACTGTTTTCTGGTGGGGTGGCTCCCCTATGTTTCCGTGTGGGTGTTTCCACTAAATGCCGATAAAGGCTTTGGGAGAAACTTCTCCCTAGCGACCCAACATCATTCGGAAACTTTTCTTTTCTTTTATTGTAGTTTTCTTCAGTGATCTTTAGTGTGAGTATGTGTGCTGGTGGTGCGTTGTGTAGGGGCATAATGAAGTTTATGGTGTTTGCATTTGTACTGTTTTTTAAAAAGTTTAATAGGTGTTCATTTTTGGTGTTAATGGCTGTTACGTTTGTGGTGTGTGAGTGTTGGTGTTTGCGGTGGAGAAGGTGTTGCTATTTGTTGTGAGTGCGTGTTGTTGTTGCCGATGATGTTGGGAAGCTCACCTTTTTCGCGCCTCCCCTCTTTGTCAATTGTTTCTTTTGTCTTTCTTCTCCGTTTTTTCGTTGGTGGTACAGTGTGCCACTTCCCCTTCTCACTATCAGTGCTCGCACAATCAGAGCTGATCTGATCTGGAAAGGGAATGTTTGTAGGATCTGGCGAAAATTATTTTACAATTTTTGTTGTTGTTGTTGCTGGTTCTGTTGTTGTTGGTTCTGTTGTTGTTGGTTCTGTTATTTTCTTCTTTGGTGTGGACATTCTTGGTGTTGGTGAGGGTTAGGGTTAGAGTTAGGGTTAGGTGTTGGTGGTGTGGAGGCTTTTGGTTGTTGTTGTTGTTGCTGTTGTTGCTGCAGGAATTTTCTTTTTTTGTCTGCCTCCACTCTTTGCTTGTAGATGGGGCAGTCTTTTTTTAGGTGTTTTTCGCTGCTGCAGAGGTAGCACTTTGGTCTGCGCCCCTCTACAGCCACGTGTATCCTACTGCCATCCGGCAGGTTTATTGCGTCGGGTATGGCAGTTATGCTATCTTGTTCAATTTGAACAAGGAGTTGCATTTCCATTCCCAACCATTTTTTTTTCTTTCCTTCTGTGCACCTCCAGAATAGTGGCAGTCTCTTCAGTGTCGAAGAGCACAGCTGCCACTAGTCAGGAGATGTTCAGTTCTGGCGGCACTTAATTTATTTTAATTTTTGTCACGCGTCGACCAAGGTATGTCGGCACGAGTAGTAAATCGTCCGCCATTAATGGCGTTGTTGAGTGCCGGTTGGCATCCTCTTCCGTTGGGAAGCGCACTTCCACTGTTCCAAAGCGCTTCCCTTTAGTTACGAAACTTTTCTAGCCCCATATGGGCTTTAGAGCAATCTCCGATCTCTGTGGTTGAACACCTTGTATACTATTGTTCTTCTGTTTGTTGTTTGTATTAATGCTTGTGGAGTGTTAAGGAAGACATTATTGCCATCCCTTCTTAACAATTCCTTGGCATTCTTTATTTCTGCCATTGTCACTTTGATTTCTTCTTAGCTCTGCTTAGCTGCGGAAGCGAAACCGTTACAATGGTTACTGATTTTGGTATTGGTGCTGTTGCTGGTGTTGTTTTCTTTGTTTTCTTTGTTCTTTTTTCCTTCCTCCCTCTCCGGTGTAGGAGCAATGGTGGAGGTGAGAGCTGGGAAGTCAGCGTCAAAAAGTCTGTTAAACAGACCTGAATCAGGGACGCTGCACGTGGCCTTCAAAATTTTGTCCTCTATGGCGTCAACTGGGCGGGGTGAAATGTGACTTGACCCGTCATTCTTTTTGTCGGGGAGTGATGCAGAGAGAAGAGAACAGCTTGTTATTTTTTTTTCCCAACATTTTTCAGATATGATACGTGTGAAATGTGAAGATGGAAATTTTTCAAACGAAGAATTCACCCCTAAATGGGGGAAATCTTGCCTAACGGACTAGCTCCGCAAGAACCTAGTCAGTAGTAGGAGTCGTGGTGGTGAATTTGTTCCCCCTGTGGTTTTAATAGAAATCGGGTTCTTCGATCCCCTTTGTTTATTTCTTATGAATAACTTGCAAATCCATATATATATATATATATATATATATATATATATATATATATATATATATATATATATATATATATATGAAGGTCTCAGTGTTGCTAGTTTAGAGAATTTAGACTTGGTCGGTATTTTCTTATGAAATGTATTTCCTTGCTAATGCGTTCATTTTGGCTAGCATTGTCTTTGAATTTGTATAGAGGAAACGTTGTGAACTTGGGAAATTTGTTGTAGGCACATTCTTCGATATGCTAGCTGAGAGGTAATTTCCTGTTTTCTGGGATCCTAATTTGAGATTTGTGCACCGCCATCCTTTGGTGTAGGCTGTTTTTTTTGTGTGTGTCCAATTACATGCAGAACATGTAATTAGGTAGATCAAGTTCTCCGATGCACATATAAAATTAGTTTTTATTGTAAACTTATGGCCTTGTTCTAATCGATGTTCCAATCCTTCTATTACGTTGACACAAGTCCCACATTTGGGTCTCCCGCATTTTTTACTGTTGGCTTAGTGGTTATTGTTGAGTGTAATTTGGCCTGGGTTAAAATTTTTTTCATTGATTTTGGTTGCCTCTTACTTTTGGTGATTGTATGTGTTTTGAGGATTTGGTTCATCTTTGGGTTTTTTTTTAGTAGAGCTGTACTGTGGAGTATATTGTTGAAGGCCTCATTGTTATGTGGGTTGTGTGTGGAGATGTAAGGCAGGGTTTTTAATTTTTCTTCCTTCTTGGGTCTTGGTTGTCTAAGTTCTTGTGTATTTCACAATGAAAGCTTACTGGTACAGATTCATAAGATATGGTCGGTAGAACAAATATGAAAAAACAACAACACGAGGATGTGGTACAAGTAATGTATTATCAGACGCTCAGGAAAGGAAAGAAAGAGGATTTAACGTTTCGAGCAAAGCTCTTGTTCAGAAATAGAAGAAACTCCAACGGAAGGGAAGACGGAGGAAGTAAATCACCAACGATTCACATGTGGTTATATTTTGTAATGACCAGAAGGGAATGGGTGAAGAAAAAATTATTTCCAAGACAGGAGAGTGTAAGAGAAGGATGTATGTGTGTGTATGTGCGTGTGCACAGGCCTGTGTGTGCGTGTGTGTAATAATAACACGTGTGTGTGCATATGTGTATCTATGCATTGTGTGTATGTGTGTCGTTTTGGCTGTTTATATGTGTATGTATGAGTGGACATTGTATCGCTTAATGCCGTAGGAAGAATTTATGATACGAGTGGCTGTTTTTTGTGTAGTATGTCCCTTCTTCATATGTTCGCAGGAGAATGGTCAGTAGAAAGTTGTTTAACTGGTAGTTTGAAGTATGTGTGTGTGCGTGTATGCATGTGTTGTGTGTGTTTTGTGTGCAGTGTGCGCCTGTGTCTGTGTATGTGTGTGTGTGTATGTATGTGTGTATGTGTGTGTGCATAGGGTTGTGTCTGTGTATGCGTGTGTGTGTGTATGTATGTGTGTATGTGTGTGTGCATAGGGTTGTGTCTGTGTAGTAAATGTGCGTTACTCTGTGGTGTGTGCATGTGTGTGCTTGTATGTGCGTGTGTGTGTATGTCCATGCATTATAATTGTGTGCGTGTATGTATGAGTGTGTGTTATGTGTGCGTGGGAGGTATGTGTGGGTTCATTTGCATGTGCGTATGGGTATATGTGTATGCGTGTGTGTATATGTGTGTGCGTGTGAGTGTATGTGTGTGCACATATGTTTATGTGTGTGCGCGTGTACTTTGTGTGTGTGCATGTGTGTGTGTGTGTATGCCTGTGTGCGTGTGTATGTGTGAACGAGAGGTTCTGTGTGGAGGTATATGTGCGTCTTTTGCGCGTGTATGCGCGTGCGTGTGTGTATATATATGTGCGTGTAGATGTGTGTGCGTGTACATGCGCATGTGTGTATGTGTGCGTGTTTGTGTATGTGGATGTGTGTGTTAGGTATTGTGCAATCCTGTCCGTGTGCGCGCGTGCGTGTGTGTGCATGTGTGCGTGTGCGTGTGTGTGTATGTGTGTGTGCGTGTATGTATATATTGTGTGTGGGTGTGTATGTGTAAGTATGTGTGTGTATATTAGTTTGTGTATACGTGTGTGCGTAGGGTTGTGTGTGTGGATATATGTGCGTTCCTGTGTGTGTGCCTGCGGGTGCTTTTGTGCGTGTGTGCGTATGCGCGTATGTGCTTATACCCTTGTGTGTATAATTGTGTGCATGTCTATATGAGTGTGTGTTGTGTGTGGGGGGTATGTGTGTGTATGTGTGTGTGCGTGTGTATATGTGTGTATGTGCGTGTGTATATATGTGTGTGCGTGTGTATATATGTGTGTGCGTGTGTATATATGTGTGTGCATGTGTGTCTCTGTACGTGTGTGCATGTATGTGTATGTGTATGTGGTTGTGTTACGTGTGTACGTTTATGTATGCGTGTGTGTATATAGGTATGTATGTCTGTGCGTGCATGGGGTTGTGTGGGTTAGGAATATGTGCATTCCTGTGTGTGTGTATGTGTGTGTGTGTGCGTTTGTGTACGTGTGCCTTGTGCGTGCGTATTGTGTATCTGTTGTGTGTGGGAGGTATTTGTGAGGTATATGTGCATTGATGTGTATGCGCGTGGGTGCATGTGGGTGTGTGCGTGTAAGTATGCGTGTGCGTGTGCGCGTATGTGTGTGCATGTGTGTGTATGAGCGTATGTGTAGTGAGTGTTTGTATGGGGTTGTGCTATATGGAGGTATATGTGAGTTATTGTGTGTGTGCGTGTATATGTGCGTGTATGTATGTGTGTGTGTGCGGATGTATGTGTGTGTATGTGCATGGATGTGTGTTGTATGTATGTGGTGTGCATGTGTGTTGTGTGTGTGGGAGGTATATGTGTGTTCATGTGTGTGCGCGAGTGCGTGTATTTTTCGTGTGTGTATTTGTACGTGTGTGTGTGTGTGTGTGTGCGTGTATATAGAAATAAAATAAAATTCAATAAATTATGATAAAATAAGGTTGATAGGAGATAAAGAAGTTAATACAATATAAAATGGCACAATTAACAAACATAAAATAAAACGCTTTGTGTCGGGAGGTTATAAAGACAGTCATTAGAAGGAGGGAGTTGTGTTTAGTCCGAAAGGGATAGTTGTTTGTAGATTAAAAATATAACGCTGTTCCAGGCGGAGTCGCAAGTGTGTGGATCTGTGGTGGAGCGTGAGGCCAAAGACGATGTTAAAGAAGTCGTTGGCCAAGCGGAAGTGTCGGGCGACGGGCCAAGCGGAAGTGTCGGTGAACCGGTCGCCCAGCCGGCGGCCCGTCTGACCTACATATAGTTTACCACAGAGGTTGCATCTAATACAGTATATGAGGCTAGAAGTGGTGCAAGAGAAGGAATTGTGATGTGGAGAGTGTGCTGGTTGGAACCAGTGAGGGAGGTGGTGTTGGTGATGAAGGTGCTGCGGGCCAGTAGATCGCGTAAGTTTCGGGCACGTTTAAAGAAGGACAAGGGAGGGTTGGGGGAAATGGTGTGGGTGGTGGGATCAAGCTGGAGATAACGGAAGGCCAGTAGGATCCTCCAACGAATGGGTAGGGTGGAGGGGTGGAAAAGGAGGAGAAAGGGGGTGCGGTTAGGGGATCGATTCGACTGCATGAACAGGCGGGAAAGGTATTGGGACTGGGTCTCGAAATCCTGGTCCCGGCTGCACAAGCGTTGGAGGCGAAGGAACAGGGAATAGGGGATGGCCCGTTTTGGTGTGGAAGGATGGGAGGATAAGAAGTTGAGGTAGAGGTGGGAAGCCGTCGGTTTGAAGAAGGCGGAGGCGGTGAAAGAGTGAGAGGGAAAGTCAATGGTAAGAGAGATATCTAGGGAAGTTAACCGAGTGTTAGAGATGGTAGAAGTAAATTGGAGAGAGGGGTGGAAGTTAGAGAGGAAAGAGATGGTGACTCCTATACAGTTGTCCATATAGCGACTGTATAGCTTTGGGGTCGGCCCGGAGAATTGGGAGAATACTTGAGACTCAATGTGACCAACAAATAGGTTGGCGAAATTGGGGCCCATTCTCGTTCTCATCGCGAACCCAGAGCAGCAACTAAAGGGAACAGGATGCGGTCAAGTTATTTCGAAATGAGTCCGGTGGGATAATTGCAGGCAAAAGCAATGGGGCGGCCAGCGTTGTTGGGTTTATGTATTTTGGGAAGGAAATAGATGGTGGAGGTACGGGGTGTTCGGACGATGAGGCTGGTGGCGGTGGGGGGAAGATCAGAAGAGAAGATGAGGTCATGAATGGTGAAGGACACGCGCTGTTGGTAGGGGAGGTGATGTCGGAGGGGAGGAGGCGATAGAAGCGATTTTGAAATTGGCTGAGCGCTTCCTCTCTGTATAGGTCCACGTGCCACACCACCACTGCTCCACCGGCTTGATGACGATATCGCGGTGACAGAGGTCACGAAGGGCGATCGATTCAGCACGGGTAAGGCTGGCGCGGCGGGATCATTTTTTGAAATTGAATCGGTCGACTAACGCATTGCAGTCGTGAACGAACAAGTCTAGGTTACTGAATTGGCCTGGAGGTGGCATCCAGCTGGATGGGCGGCGCCCCAGCTCCGAGAAGCAATCCCGATTGTCGTGACACTGTGTAGACGTGTGGAAAACGCGCATAGTTTGATGCGGCGCAGGAACTGGCTGACGTCGATGCGAGTCTCAAATTCGTCGCAGTGGAGTTTGAGAGGCGTGAAGCAGGGACCCCTACTGAGGAGTGAACGCTCGGCAGCGGAAAGGAGGAGGTTGGATAGTATAGTGACAACAGCGCGTGGGAGCAGAGTGGTGGGGTGAGTGGGGTCGAGAAGATGGGGTGCAGAGGTGTGGGGAAGGTTGGAATGGTTGGGTGGGTATGGGGTAGAGTTGGGAATGTCCGGGTGGGAGGGGGAGGTGCGAAGGATTGAGGAGGTGGTGGAGTTTTTTGTTTTTTCCGTGTATGAGGAAATTGTAGAGTTGGTGGTTGAGATTAAGAAAGAAGTGGAGAATGAGTTGGGTGAAGGGTGGAGGGCAGAGGGAGGAAAGGAATAGATAAGCTTCAGAGAGTTGGTGATCGAGGGAGTGAAGGCGGGAGCGGGTGGAACGGACGGTGGCACGGATGAGGAGGCGGGAAGTGCGGACGAGGGTGGGCTCCATGGAGGGGAGGATTGTTGGAGACGTGGAACTTCAAGCGGAAGCAACGGGGTGTTACGTGATGACGGAGGCAACGGCTAAGAAAAGGGAGATGGCTAGAGTGGCTAGTTTTTTTAAAAAAGCAAGTGAGGGAGTTTTTTTTGTGGGTTGCAAGCATTGGTATGGAGGAAAGAAAACGCGAAAGAAGAGATTGGAGGTGCTGGAGGAAGGAGTGGAGGTCTGGCATGGTGAGAGGGTGTGAATGTCAGTGTAGGTGTTATTAGTGGCGACAATAAGGAGAAGAGAAAAAAGGGAAGGAGAGCGAAAAGGTTGAGTGACGAAGAGTAAAGAGGAAGTGTCACAGACAAATTATAATGACTCACAATCAAGGTGTAGAAATGGCGTTTGCGAATGAACTGGTAAAGTAATCCGAAGGTAGAAGAATTCCACGAATTAGGTACTCTAAAGTCAGTCAGAAGGCCGGGATCAGTGTGAGCGTGCGGTATATAGTGAATCCAAACGAAGAACAAACATTGAAAAACAACAACGTGAGTACGTGGAACAAATGATGTATTATCAGACGCTCAGGAAAGGAAAGAGGATTTAACGTTTCAACCAAAGCTCATATATACATATATATACATATACAGACACACACACACACACAAACACACACACACACACACACACACACACACACACATACATGTATATGTATGTATATGTATACATATATCGTTATTATTATTATTATTATTAAAGAAACAACAAAGAAGAGTGCAACTGTTATTAAATGAACACATCTCGTGTGTTTTCCACAGGTTCAAAAATAAACTTGTCAATCTACTTCATTTTTGGTAATATCTATAGGATTGATGTTACTCCACCAGAAATGAAAGAAACAATAAAGAAGAATGCGACTGTTATCAAATGAACAATATTTCGACATCTCGTGTAACATCAATCCTATAAATATTATTATTATTATTATTATTGGATCTATTTTAAAACGGGGGCCACATTTTTCATTAATGTTTTACGTAGTGTTTTTGGTACGGAAAGACTTTCAAACTTCGTATACTTATCTATTTTGTGTTATAGAACAGAAAAATATTTTTGTATTCGAATTTATTTCATGTAAAAAATTGTCTTATTTCGATAATTTCAACCAATCACTGACAAGTATTCAGTTGTTTACATTTACTCCTTTGGCTGATTAAGCGATGTAAAGCGTATTTAATCTCCATACCTTCGTTTTATTTGCTTTTTTCATTTTAAATTTGCTTTAACCCTAACCCTAACCCTAGGGTTAGGGTTAGGGTTAATTGTTTCAGAATCGTTTGCTTATGTAGTCGGCACTTAATGTATATCGGCTGAATGGACGTCAGTGATTGGTTGAAATTACAGAAATACGACAACTTTCACATGGAATAACTTATGGATTTCTTTTTTTTTTTAAGAAGACTAAGAGAAAAAGATGTTTTATATGACACATTCTACCAGTGTTCCAAGTTTCAAAGTGTTTCGTTAATGAAAAATGTGGCCCCCGTTTTAAAAAAGATCCTTATTATTATTATTATTATTATTATTATTATTATTATTATTATTATTATTATTATTATTATTATTATTTTATGTTTGACTTTTGCTTTGCATCTGTACAAGTTGGATCCAAGTCTCACCCAGAGACCTCAAGAGACAACAAGTTAGAAGTTCATGTAAGTGTTATGCCTAGGGTACCATATATTTGGATTTGTACATAGTGTTGTTATAGAGAATGTTTAAGAAACCATAAGAAAATTATGTGTTTGTTTTAACATTTGAGATCACATAGACAGTATTTTACGTAGGATATGGGCAGTTCCCATGAGCACTATCTTTTGAACTTCAGCCATTTTGGGGTTTCCTGGTATCTGAGCTAGGTAGTAATCAGCCCGTTTCGCTGTCATTCCCAGGGCACCTATCACAATAGGTATTGTTTTAGTCATAGGTATTGTATTAGTCAATAGGTATTGTTCTAGTCTTAGGTATTGTTTTAGTCTTATTATTATTATTATTATTATTATTATTATTATTATTATTATTATTATTATTATTATTATTATTATTATTATTATTATTGAGTGAGAGAGCAGTGCATGCCATCAAAGTGACACAGGGATAAAATATATGAAGCCCATTATACCCATCATGACTACCCGTCTGATAAGGGTACACCAGGCACATGCATCACAACCATATGTGCGCGACATGGTGATCTCATATCAAGATAAACAGCACATGACCTTGTAGGTGGAGCCCAGTTAGAATTTTCTTCAGGTCGAGTAGCCCATCCCGCTCAAAAGGTCCCTGAATAAGGTTTGCTTAAGGATGTTGAGCAAAACACCCATGTTTCCAAAGATGAATTATTCAAACCCCAAAGAATTCCTCTCAACACATGGCTATGATTCTCCCTCACTACTTCTGCTCATGATCAGAGATGCACATATCGTCAGCCGCTAAAGGACATGCTCAACTGGTTAAAGTCAAACAACTGACAAGCAAATCTGTAGTATTGAGTAGAATATTTGCAGTAGCGCATCTTTTATACCAAGACAAAACAATGTACATGATAACAGTTCCAATGAATTAAGATCAGAAGCCATGAGAGCCACTGCCTGTTACTGCATCAGGGCATACACCATCACCACTAACACCATCACCACCAACACCATCACCACCAACACCAAGAACCTCCACACCAAAGAAGAAAATAACAGAACCAACAACAACAGAACCAACAACAACAGAACCAGCAACAACAACAACAGAAATTGCAAAAGAATTTTCGCCAGATCCTACAAACATTCCCTTTCCAGATCAGATCAGCTCGGATTGTGCGAGCACTGATAGTGAGAAGGGGAAGTGGCACACTGTACCACCAACGAAAAAACGGAGAAGAAAGACAAAAGAAACAATTGACAAAGAGGGGAGGCGCGAAAAAGGTGAGCTTCCCAACATCAACAGCAACAACAACAACACACACTCACAACAAACAGCAACACCTTCTCCACCGCAAACACCGACACTCACACACTCCACAAACGTTACAGCCATTAACACCAAAAATGAACACCTACTAAACTTTTTAAAAAACAGTACAAATGCAAACACCATAAACTTCATTATACCCCTACACAACGCACCACCAGCACACATACTCACACTAAAGATCACTGAAGAAAACTACAATAAAATAAAAGAAAAGTTTCCGAATGATGTTGGGTCGCTAGGGAGAAGTTTCTCCCAAAGCCTTTATCGGCATTTAGTGGAAACACCCACACGGAAACATAGGGGAGCCACCCTACCAGAAAACAGTAAGTAGAGCCTTTTCTCCTCTAATACTTTCCTTTTTTAAAAAAAAAAACATGGTAATTCTCAGAATCGGAAGCATAAATATGAGAGGCCTCGGGTCGCCTTGGAAACAAGGTCACCTGTTGAACGACCTGAGGTCTTACAGTGTAGATGTAGCAGCCATTAGCGAAACCAGGCTCTCCAACCCGCAGGAACTCGCAGCCCTTTTTGGCGGATACGAGATTTTCCTATCTCCGTGTCGGCCGGGAGCGGGCGATGGTGGTACTGCGGTGCTATTTCGGAAAGGCCTGGACTTGAAAATAAAGGCAGTCTTCATGGATCCAGAAGGTAAGTTGGTGGTCCTGGACGTCGATAGTAGTGACGGCGCTGCCTTCAGACTACTGGCTGCCTACGCTCCGACAGGAGCAGGGCAGTCGGATTATTTCAAACGTCTGGAGGTTTTCCTAGGTACTTCTCGCACTTTAGTGCTAGTTGGGGACTGGAACGCTGTCCTAGACGAACGTATCGATAGGGTGGGTGCGGGAGCATCTAATAGGAAAGGGGGATGCAAGAGCCTCGCCAACCTGCTCAAACGCTTTCAGCTGTCCGACAGGTATCGACTAAACAACCCGAATGTGCCAATGTGGACTTGGACTAATCGCATCGGGTCGTCTAGATCGTACTTAGATAGAATTTTACGTAGGCCAGCGGATAAGGATAGCATAGGGTGTCCACAATTCAACATAGTCGGCTACACGGACCACAAATTCATGATCTGTAAGGTCGACTTAGATAGGCTCCATAGACAAGGTCCCGGTTATTGGAAGCTAAACGCGTCGATAACGGCGTGCAAAGCCTACAGAGACCGGATTAGTTTATTAGTTAAGAGGGCTTTAACCGGGGCAATCATCAATAACAACTGGTGGTTCGCCCTGAAGCGGGCAATTAGAGCAGAATCAATTAGGTTTAGTAAGGATCTAGCTGTAGAACGTAAGAAAACAGAGCGGGATTTAGTTAACAAACTAGACGAGGCTCTTAGGACAGGCATCGCAACCGACGTGTTAGCAGCGAAGTTGGCCCTCGACCAACACTTTGATGCCAAGCATGAAGGCTGCGTTGTCAGAGCTAAAGCACTTTCGGTAAGCGGGGAGGGGACTAAGGCCGCTCGATGGGCCCGCGTGGTTGAGGCGAAGCGTGGCAACAGAACGACCATTCGGTCTTTGGTGGACCAGAACGACTGCGAAATTTCGGAACCAAAGCAGATGTGTGCGGCCTTTCAGCAGCACTTTGCTCAATTGTTCGAGACGAATGGTAGGGCGGTCGACGGAACAGACTTCGGTGTGTACCTAGACGGCCTGCCACAACTCTCGACCAGCGAAGCCGAGTGCTGCGAAGGACCCATATCTGCCTGGGAAGTACAGGAAGCTATGAAAGGCTGCACGAGAGGTAGATCGTTGGGTTTGGATTGTCTGCCCTACGAGCTTTATACGTCAATGCCAGACTTGTTTGCGGGTGTCTTGGCAAACGTCTACTGCAACTGGCAACAAAACGGGAGATTTCCTGCTTTTGTTTGTCGAGGAGTAGTGGCTTTGCTAAGAAAGGACCCAAACAAAGGGGACATTATAGGGAACTTTAGGCCCATCACTCTGCTCAGTGTTGAAGATTTTGGCCAAGGTGCTAGCCAAGAGATTTGGCGCTTGTCGTGGGCAAACTGATCGGCAAGGCGCAGACATGCGCCGTGCCGACCAGGTCTATCCACGACAACCTCCATCTCATGCGCTACATCATAGAGAGGGTGGTTAACGAAGCTGGCGCGGGTAGGGCTTTGATCAATTTAGACCAGTCTAAAGCCTTCGATAGGGTCGACCATCGATACCTGGCAGCTGTTCTCAAGGCAGCTGGCTTCGGTCCGGTCTTCCGCAGGTGGATAGCTGCTTTATACAGCGGCATCTGCTCGGTCATACGGGTGAACGGATATCTATCGGAACCGTTCAACATCTCGCGTTCGGTTCGCCAAGGATGTCCTCTCTCCTCCCTTCTGTATATATTGACTCTCGAGCCATTACTGCGGAAGTTGGAGGCTTTGAGAGGTGTCCACGCGATCTGGGATGTGGGAGGAGCGTGTCTGCCTATGCCGACGACGTCACTGTGATGGTGTTGAGCCACAGGCATATTGACCTGATTGGTGAGACACTAAACGAGTATGAAGTGGTGACAGGTGCGAAAATTAACGCGGAAAAGTCAGTGGGCTTGCAACTAGGCACCTGGAGGGGCAAGTCCATGCCGTCCAACAGCGTCGTAGGGTGCTGGACAGACGGACCCGTTAAACTGCTCGGGGTCTGGTTCGGTCCGGACCTCCAGCTGGAGAAATTCTGCGACGAAGTGACGAACAGGGTGGCCAACCTCACCCAGAAATGGGCTGAGAGGAAGCTGTCCTTGAAAGGTCGAGCGGAGGAGGCGAATGCGTACGTCGCATCCGTCATCTATTACCGCTTGACTGTCGTCCCTTGTCCCGGCCGCTGGTTAACCAAGATAGTACGCTTGCTCTTCAACCTTTTGCGGAAGGGTCATGTACCACTGGTCAGGCGCTCCATCTGCTGTCAACAGCCGCTGAACGGAGGCCTTGGCATACTGTGGTTGCTTATGCGCAAACATGTGCTCAGGCTACGACATCTCAAGCGTTTCCTGGACGGTGAACAGTTGTGGTCGCCTTTCGTCAGATGCGATTTTCCGCAGGTTGTTTCTTTAACAGAGCTGCAATCCTGGATCAAACGTAGACCGAGAAAGGGCGCTTGGCACCTCGAGTGCCGCCAAGCTCTCACCGCCCTCAGGCAGGCGGGCCGTGCGATCGGTAGTAGCTCCACTCTAGCGTTCTATAGAGGGTTAGTGGAGGAAAAGTGCGACGACGTTCTCGGGGAAACTCTAGGCGTCGAAGATAATCAGCTAAACGGTCTGTTCAGGAGAACTTTCGGGCCGGGGCCCATGGATGATTTCCAAAGTCCCTCGCCTGGCAGTGCTACCGAGGTGCACTACCTGTTCGAGATAAACTCTTCCGGCACGGAAGTGCCGTCAACCGGGCCTGCCCGAGGTGCGCTCAGGACGACGGACCCGTTCTGTACGCACTTGTCCAGTGCCCGAGAATTGCTGACCTGTGGGTTTATGTCGAACAGCTACTGTCACGTGTAGGACGGATCCGGCTATCAGCTGAATCCATCGTGAGGATTGACCCGCTGACCTCCTTTAACCGGGAGGGCAAGGCAATTTTCCTATGCCTAGTGGCTGTAGCGAAAGAGGTGATATGGTGGATCCGTTTGAAAGGGCTAAAGGCAGACACTTTCCTCTTTGGCCAAGGCCTCATCAACTTTTTCAAGTTCCACTTGAAAAGGAAGATGAGAGTAGAGAAGGAAGTGCTGTCTCATAGCAAATTTGTTGAAAGATGGGTGACTGTTGGAAGAATGGCCAGTATAAACGGACCAATTCTGAGAATACACCTGTAGAAAAAAAAAAGGTAATGTACTAGGAGAAAGAGCTCTATACCTCTTTCTTATTTTTTCTGACCAGGGTCCCGTGGTTTTATGGGTTTTCCCACGTGTAACCTTTCTCTTTTCGAAGTGCCTCCCCCGTTGGGAGTTCTATTTATTTATTTATCTATTTATTTGTTATATCATTCTCCGTTTTCTTCCTGTTTAGACGAACTTTCCTACCTTTTCGGACAAAACCTTTTGTAACCTTCGTCCTGTCTTTGTCCTTACATGTTTTTAATTGATATTAGCCCTTGTGACCAATAAAACGAATTAACTATTATTATTATTACTGCTGCTGGTTATTCGACGGCAACAGCCACTCCTAGAAAACAAGACTTGACCACTATCTAATTTACAAAATCAGACAATAGTAATTTACTATCGCAGCGAGTTGAACTTACCATGCCTCCAGAACGAAAGGACCACGTGCGCATGCAAGAAATAACAGTAAACTATGAATGCTATTCTTAATTCTAATTTCAACTTTATTTTATTAATAACCCTTTTCTTTCCTCACATATTTTATGCTCATTTTTGATAAGGTTTTTTCAAAAAAACTGAAACATGTAATGTAAATTAATTAAAAATCAGACATGCATATATAAAGTGGTGTCCCGCTAAATATATTGAGTTTTCGCAACTATGTTGATGTTTGCTACCTGTACCAGCAAATATATTACATGTATATATATAGAGTGTCCCGAAATTAAGGCAACCGAAGATTTGGGCTTTAATAACTATAAATAAATGTAATAAGATATGAAAATTATAGATCATGATAAAAGCTTAGTGTGTTTTCTTTTTGTTTCAAACTAAATAAATTGAGATTTATAAATTAGATAATGGCTATAGACTGAAATACAATCATCACCCTCTACAAAGGATGCGAAAGAAATAAAGTTGTAGCAAAACAGCTTAAAATTACTCCAGCATGGCCGCAGTCAAATGACTGAAACAGGTAAAAGAATAAAAGAATATATATATATATTGTGTGTGTGTGTGTGTGTGTATGTGTGTGTGTGTGTGTGTGTGTGTGTGTGTGTGTGTGTGTGTGTGTGTTTGTATGTTTATATGCCTATGTATATAAACAGGGTGTCCATAAAGCTGTGCTGCAATGTTGTAATATTGCTTAATTCCTAAGCTTGAACAATTCATAGAGATAACAGTCTTTTTAACAAACTGGTGCGCCTTCTCTCTTTGCTTTACAAGTTAGGCAGTTTCTAAATGAGAAATTACTTATCAGATGGATGGAAGAGGTGGATCTTATTTTGGCCTCTACGTTCACCAGTTCTGACTCCATTGGATTTCATTTTTAAGGGTACATGTGAAAATTATTGTTTATTGAACTAAGTCGATCTTCAGAAGAATTAAAAGCAAGAATAACTGATGAGATTGAAAGTGTACTGAAATGTCAGCTGGAAAATGTTTATCAAAAACTATAGAATCGTATTTCTCTTTGTATTCGTAATCATGGTGGACATGTTGAAAACTAACATAATGAAAAAGAATGTCTAGGTCAGTCTTCTTTCTTATCGTTTTTACAGATTATTTCTATCACGTATAATTACAAAGATACAAGGATTTTAAATTGCACCATGAATTTATGAAGACATTGATTATAAATATACATATATATATATATATATATGTGTGTGTGTGTGTGTGTGTGTGTGTGTGTGTGTGTGTGTGTGTGTGTGTGTGTGTGTGTGTATGTGTGTGTGTGTGTGTTTGTGTGTGTATGTATGTGTGTGTGCGTGTGTGTGTGTCTGTGTGTGTCCGGGTCTCTGTGTGTATGTATGTATATATATATATATATATATATATATATATATATATATATATATATATATATATGCATATATACATGCATATGTGTGCGTGCGTGTGTGTGTGTTTGTGAGGTTACTTGTGAGACAACAACATTGACTCTCGAAACATCCCAAAGACAATATTGTCTCTGAGACTTTGAACGATCGCACTAAGTATATATTTAGGAGGACGACAGAACTTGTCTAGGAATTTAACAAGTAAATCTAGGATATCCTAGGGCTGGCTGAAGGTAGGTGGACTGGATTTGGTGCAACCACAACAGATGAAGACCACAAACTATGGTAAACCATAGATGCGACCAACCATTCATATGGAGTGGGCTTTAACGTTAACAAAACAACGTAGCTTGCTCACCTGCTTTGAACAAGTATCCAGCAGGCTCATCACCATACGCGTGGCCGAAAGAAAACAGAATATTATTATACAAATCTACGCGTCAACGCTTGAATATGATGATGACGATGTCGTTGAAGAATTGTATGAGCAGCTTCGGAAAATGAGCAGGAGAGCGCATTATAAAAAAAAATACACTTGTTTTAGGACACCACAATATCAATGTAGGGCCAAATGCTTATGACCACTAGGCTGGGACAATGAGACGAGTCGAGATCTAGCGATCGCAGACTGAGACCACTGGAATTTGCTAGCACTTACAAGCTGATCCAAGCCAAACCAATGTTCCCACACAAGACCTCGCGAAAGAAAACGTAGCATGCGTCCAACGGCAGGATTCACAGCCAAATTCACACTCATTCGCACATCTCAGAAGATTTAAGTTACACAATAAAAAAAAACTAGGATTATAACTTATCCTGGTACGGTTGTCATCAGTGATCATGATTTGTTTCTGATGAAAATGCGATTGAAAATGAAAAGGACCCATGAGAAAAGAGGCACAGGTATTAGAATTGACGTAGAGAAGCTGAAATGAACCGGGATTGCAGCAGGTTTGCAGTCCTTTACATTCTGGAAGATGATATCAACTCTCTGAGTGCATCATCAAGAATGCATTTCAGGAAATGGATCTAAAAGCACTATGGAAAAGAAGAAAAAAGTAACCATGAGTCACTGATGATATTTTGAGTCTATTTGATTTAAGACGTCACCTGAGAAGACCAAGCTAAAGGGTCAGGAGGTTAGTCAGTAATAAAACATTGTGAATAGGAAGGTCAGGAAGAAAATGAGTGAAACCAAAAGAGGAATGGATAATAGACCGTGCAAAAGTATAAAAGTTAGGAGAACGAAGGACAACAGTAAGGTTACCTATGAAAATCTCAAAATACTTACAAAACAAAGAAACACACCGACGCTATCATTGACGACAAAATAGGCCTGCTCCTCATGTATGAGAATAGTATCATCCAGAGATGGTCTAAGTATTGCATAAACCTTTACAGTCACAAACTCAAAGATGACAGCAACGTCCTAGACAATTCTAACAAAAGAGAACTTGGGACATACTCCAATTCTCCGGGAGGAAGTGAAACGGGCAGCGCGTACGCTCAAAGATGGTAATCCCTAATAGTTGATAAAATCTCATTAGAGCTCTTAAAATAAGACGAGCGAAAGCTTATCGAGGCACTAACAGTTACCTGTCAATCACCGATGATACCCATTTCTAAGAAAGGCAACTTAGAATAATATGCATAGCTAGATACGCCAGCAAGGTATTGCTAAGAGTTCTGCTAAATGGACTTAAAGATTAGGAGTCTGTATAACTAGCTACGCCAGCAAATACTAATCTGCATAACTAGCTATACCAGCAAAGTATCGATAAGAGTTGTGCTAAACGAACTTAAACGGAACACAGAAGAAAAATCTTGTAGATGAAGAGGCAGAACATAGGCCTTAAGAAGTACTCTGGAGGAGGTATAAAACATTAGTCTTCTCACTGGGAAACATCTGTACCCCTATCACAACTTCATCGACTTGAAAAAGGCCTTTCACACAATGGTTTGTGACAGTGATGAAGAATTACAACTTCGACAACAACCACATCGAAATAGTTCAAGCACTGTATGTAAACTCAAGCAGCGCAGTTATCCTTAACAATAACTTCGAATAATTCTTCAGGGCTACAGTGGATGTTCGATAAAGATGTCTCTTCTCTCTAGTGCTTTTCGGCATCATGGGACAACATCACGTAGGAGGCACTTCAAGTCCGTCACCCCTCTGCTTTCATTGGGAGATGGCCTATTTCCAACTGGTGATTTGCTGATGATACTGGTCTGTTAGGAATCAGTGAAGCAGTTATATAGGCGTTCAGAATTAAACAAAGTTTTTTGGGTGCGTACGAGATAGAGAAGAGCTTAGAAAAGAACCAGATCCTGGTTAACAGTAACAACCAAAGCACATTATACTGAGTAGAGGTAAACAAAGAAACCTGACAGACAGGAACCACTCCTTGCGCAGGTAAAAAAATGGAAGCTGGCCTGGTCTTGTCATATTTCCCACCACATCTACAAAACCATTCACAAGACACATTTGAGAAGGGCGAAAGGGAGGAAGACAGAGCAAATAGTGATTTGACAGTAACAAAAGCTATACAGGTAACAACACTGCGATCCTTTTTATGTATTAAAACGAACACAGACCAGTGGCGACCAGCGGCGACGGTTTACAACAAGCGTGTGAAGTGTAACACCTTAGCGAGCGACTGGCACCATCAGATAAGAGATCTTGATGACGACGTTGATGATGATGATGAACATGCGTTCGTGTGTAATTAGATAGGAAAGTAAGCAGGAAGGTGTTTTTTCATTAGTATGCAAGTGTGTGTGTGTGTATGTATTTGTGTGCGTGTGTGTGTATGATTGCATGTATATCCGGTTATAAATATGTATACAAAATCTCATTTCCTCTTGCCCAAGAAAACCGAAAGTACGTTTATCTTAAAATGGTAATATTTTGTTGGTATCAATTGGAGATAGCAATTAGTATATCATTTAGGATAACCAATTTATCTTTTACTCTCCTCATTATGGCCGATCTTTGTTTTGTATTTGAAGTTTTAATTATATGTACCTAAAAGTAAAGATCGCCGCAGTTAAAATTTCATTTTAAGACATCTAGATCAACCCTTCTCCCGAACGTGTGTTCTCCTTCCATGGGAAAGTTGCCAAAACAGCCCAATCTTCTTAGTCCAACCCGTCCCATGCTTCGGTCTGGCTACAATTCTTAACAGGACTGCAGGACACTTTAGATATTTGCACACCCACCTTTGCATGCATTGCAGCAACAGATACGTAACTGCTCAATAAATTCACTTTAAGGCCGTGCCCCAGCATAGCCACAGTCAAATGATTGTGACGCGTAAAGAAACTAAAACAAAAAGAATTTATGTATGTATGCTTTCTTTCTCTTTTTAATTTTGAGTAAAGTTTTGACCTTGGTAGCAAGATTTCTATACACATATTCATACATAGGGGCACGACGAGGAAGGTCCCAGCTGATACGATCAACGGAACAGCTTGCTCGTGAAATTAACGTGCAAGTGGCTGAGCACTTCACAGACACGTGTACCCTTCGCGTAGTTCTCAAGGAGATTCAGCATGACACGAAATGTGAAATGGTACTACTCAAATACAGGTACATTTTTGCCAGCTGAGTGGACTGGAGCAACGTGAAATAAAGTGTCATGCTCAAGGACACAACGCATCGTCGGGAATTGAACTCACGACCTTACAATCGTGAGTCAAATGCCCTAACCATTAAGTCACGCGCCTTCGCTCTTTATACATAATTACATACATGAATGCATATTACTAAGATGTGGTACAAAAATATATTTCATCGCTGTCGATCTCGTAGTGAGTGACAGAGATGATTAGCAGAGAAAAAGATAATCAACGGAATCATAATTGTAGGCAGCTGTAGTCAGAGGGCATGCAATGTCTGGATTAGCAGATATTTAATTAATCAAATGAAACTCCCCGCTACATCACATCATACTTCGAAGTCTATTCATTTGCAATTCAAGAACAGGAGATAGTTATAAACGAAAGAAACAGGGAAGCCTTTGCAGTTTCAAGATAATTTTGCTGTTACTGATTGCGTGTAATATATTTTCATTTAAATTACATACTTTCGTTCACAGCCTTGTTAATATGAAGCAGCTTAAGAGCGGCGTACTGGCAGAATCGTTAGCACACCGTGCGAAATGTTTAGCAGCATCTCGTCTATCATTATGTTATGAGGTCAAATTCCGCCGAGGTTGACATTGCTTTTCATCATTTGAGGGTCGATAAATTAAGTTGCGTACTAGGGTCGATCTAATCGACTGACGCTCTCCCCCAACATTTCGGGATTTGTGCCTAGGTTAGAAAAGATCATTGCTCTCTAGAGTTTTAAGGAGGCGAGCTGGCAAAATCGTTAGCACGCCGGGCGAAATGCCCAGCGGAATTTCGTCTCAGTGTGTTTTGTCTCTTACGCGTCGCACATGTGTTCGTGGTGAAAATTGTTGTTTCTTAGTGTTATTATTGATAATAACTGCTGTTTTTGTTGAATTTCGTAACAGTTGGAGTTTTCATTTGAAAACACTAAGTGCTTGTAGAAAGCACGCGTTGTTCATTCCCCCGTTGCGGGGGAAATGTCGACTAGCGAGAGGCCTACCGTTGGAAGAGAGATGTTTGTTTTTCCTGTCGAATCGAAGAATTACAGGTTGTCTGGCGAGGAGCTAACTACGCGCAAAGAAATAATGGTTCCTCCCGTTGCAAAAAAGAATAGCAAAATGTATGAGTTATTTGGAGATGTGTCTGAAAGCTCGTCAGGACTTTCACTAGAAGAATACCCGAGTTTGCCAAAAAACAAAAGTATTGTGTTCAAAAGAATAATTGATGCACCTAGCATCCAAACTGAACAACAAAAAAAGAAAAAAGAAAAAAATGGTTTTGCGTTTGCAGCTGGTGGTGGAGCCCGGTTGCTTTCGACGAATAAGTGTGATTTTATGAAATATAGTGAAATGAAGCAAATAAATGATAACCTGGTCAAAATACAACCACCAGAGCAATTACTACCAGAAGAAATACAGAAAACAATAATATTTAAAACTTACTGTGTGCAAAAAAGCAAAATTGAGGGAATTACAGAAGAGAAGATAGAGAAGTGCCTGAAGCCAATCTTGAGTGACGTAGTTTATTTGACAAGAGGCAAGAAGTTTGGTACGGTGGAAGTAAGGTTTACCAATAAAGAAATAGCACAAAAACATTCAGTAGAAAGGCTGAAAACGGACGACGTGGCGCTCATCCCCACCTGTATAGGGATGAGAACGTCCAGAATTAAAATCACAAGGATCCCACCGGAAGTAGATCCTATGTGGTTGGTGGCGGCAGTCCTAATCAAACAAGAAGAGAAAATTACCCTCCCCCAGGCTGTCGCTACTGAAAACGCTAAGTGGACTGGTCAAACAGTTAGTCTCTTCAGCCTGGCTGACACTAAAATAATTGAAGCAATTCCCGAGACAATTGAGATAGGGGAGGAGACCCTTTTGGTGTTTGTTGAGGGCCGAAAACCCCGATGTTTTTGTGTGGCCAATTAAGCCACATTCGAAGGAACTGCAAAGAAAATAAGGAAGAGGAGGAAGAAGAGAAAGAAGAAAAAAGAGGAAGAAGAAAAAGAAGAAAAAGATGAGAAGAAAACAACAAACAAAAGAAAAATCCAATCAGCAACTCAACCGAGAGCGGCGACTACTACAGAACAACGATAAAAAAAGACTGCCAGAAGAGGAAAAAGGCATAATAGCCGTATACAGTAAAGATGCTGAGCTAATGAGAGACATTCAATTGTTTAAGACCGAAAAAAAAAATAGATAAGCTTTCCGAGAAATATAATCATTAATAACAAATGGTGGTACGCCCTAAAAAGAGCCATCAAATATGAGTCTATGAGGCTTACGAGGAGGTGTCAGGAGCAAACATTAACCGGTAAAAATCGGTCTGCTTGCAGCTCAGTCCCTGGGTTGGCAACTCGATACCCTCAGACAGCGTTGTTGGGCGCTGGACGGAGGGACCGGTTAAGTTACTGGGAGTTTGGTTTGTCCCAGACCTCCAGATAGAGAAGAACTCGACGGAGGTATGGAGCAGGGTGGCTGCAATAGTCAAGACCTGGTCTTGGCGGTGGCTATCCATGAAAGGGAGGGCGGAGGTGTTCAATGTGTTTATCGCATCGGTCATTACCTACTGCCTGATCGTCGTGCCCTGTCCGGATTCGTGGTTGATCAGGTTGTAGAGACAGCTCTTTCGCTTTTTGTGGAAGGGCAGGTCGCCACTTGTGAAACGCTCTGTCAGCTGTTAAAAGCTTTTAAAGGGAAACTTTGGGATGCCTTGGTTAATGATGCGCAGGCATGCGTTGAGGTTGAGGCACCTCTGGATTCTCCTGGATAGTGAACGGGTGTGGTCTCTGCTGGCCAGACAAATGTTCCCCGAGTTTAAAAGTTTTTGCGAACAGGAAGCCTGGTGTTCTCGTAGACCGCTGTCGAGTGAATGGCATAAAGAGTGCCGTAAGGCCCTCTTGCTATTCCAGCGCTCGGGCAACGCCAGCGGTGGGGGTTCCACACGGATTTTATATAGTGGGTTGGTAGAGTCTGAATGCCACGATGGCATGGGGCGACTCTAGTTCTCGAGTTTATTCAACCGGACATCCTGTTTCACCGTACATTCGGGTTGAGAACGTTGGACAATATCCAAAAGTCCTTAACCTGGCAATGCTACAGAGGTGCCTTGCCCGTTTGGGATAAGCTCGCAAGACACGGTAAGCGTCAGTCGCCAACCTGTCCAAGATGCGAGGCAGACAGGGAAACTTTTTCTCACGCTATTGTTCAGTGTCCGGAGATATCTGAAATGTGGGCTTATGCTGAACACCTGTTGTCCGGCGAAGGAAGAGTACAGCTGTCGACTGAATCAATTTTAAAAATTGACCCACCTGGAGTTTTAACAAACGAAGGTAAGAATTATTTTCTCACGGTTGTAACAATAGCAAAAGAGGCAGTATAGAAGACTAGGATAAAAGGAATTAAGACAGGCAACTTTATCTCTGGCCACAATTTACGATCATTTTTTAGTTTTTATTTGAAAAGGAAGGTGTGGCTGGAGAAGAGATGTCTGTCGGAGTGTACGGTCCAAAAGAGATGGAAGCATGTTGCACGAGTGTTGTGCGTGCAAGGAACTGTGCGAACAGGCGGAAAAAAAAGAACCAAAAATTACCAGCGATAGATCGGAGTGTGGCCTGATCATCACTTCATTTGTATTGTCCCTGTATTGTTAATTTCATTCGATTTTTTATCTATTTTATTTAATTTTTAAAAGTCACATTTTATGTAAAATCATACCAATTCACTGATCCCATCAGTTGTTCTGTCCATCTCTATGTTTAGCCCCTGGCGGGCAATAAAGAAATTGATATTTCGTCTATCATTATGTTCTGAGTTCAAATTCTGACGAGTCTGACTTTGCTTTTCGTTTCTTTCGGAGTCGATTAATTAAGTACCAGTTACGCACTGGGATTGATGTAACCGACTTTACCCCTTCTCTGTCCTTGTTTCTTTCCTCTATGTTTAGCCGCAAGGGCAATAAAGAAATAAATATGTAGCTGCTCAGGCCTAAATTACTCTAATTTAGAAAGAAGAAAAGAAATACATACACATACTTACATAAATACAAGCACTCATAACCACATACATGCGTGCATACATACACACACACACACACATTATTAAGATGTGGTCCAGAACCATATTTTATCGCTGTAAGCCTTGTCGAGGATGACTGAGATGAGCAGCAGAGAGAAAGATAATTAACGGTATTTTAATTTTAGGGATTTGTAGTGAGAGTGTTCGTATTGTCTGGATTAGCAGATATTTCTAATCAATAAATAAATAAATAAATAAAAAGCTAGAGTTAAAAAAAAAACATTCTAAACTGGTATTTATTTTATGAAGCCATGAAAGGTAAAGTCGACATCAGCGGATTTTCTACTCAGAGCGTAGGCACAGACGACATGCCGCTTAGCATTTTGCTGGAAACGCTAACGATTCTGCCAGCTTGCCGTCTGAAGGAAGACAATCCTATGGACTTGAAACATCTCTTGCAATCTTGAAAATACAACGACTATGCGTTTGCAATCCATGAAAATGAAATTGCGACTAAATACCTAACAAACATAAAAGATAGTGCTCTCTTGAAGCTCCAAGAAATTGTATGTTATGCCGTATTCCTGTGCAAGATTTCATTCCTCAGATTAGCGGCTGCTCAAAAATGTCATCAAGGTACTCCTTTGATGACTCAGAGGATGCACGTGGACACTTGTCACTTAAATAATGTTGCCGAAAGGATACGATACGACATTGAAAGGCAGTCTCGATTGATATTAAACCTCTGCTGCCTTGTTTTCGTTTTAGGTATAGACAGCGTACGCCACTGTTGATGTGGAACTTGTGTCTGCTGGTTAGTATGTTTTGGGTTTTTCACATCAATGGCCCGCATCTCATCGAGCGTTCAATCAAACTGCCTAAATGTTGGTATGAGTATTGGCACGACAAATACATTGTGAGTCACTGTTTTGTTTTTCTGAATGTAGAGAGTTCTGGGTCCAAATGTTTTTTATTCGACTATAACATTCTTTAATGACACATGATTTGTTGTTACAGCTGTCATTGTATGATATGTTCTCTTCCACCCCTTGGTGCCTGTAACATTCCTCATCAGATATAGAGGAAACAGTTAAGTCACTGTTGGCGATGTTGCTAGCTTCGCTTACAGTTTCCCTCAATTCACAACCATGTAGCAACATTTATCCTGACCAAACTCCAGCTCTGTAGCCTTTGAGAATGTACGTATATCATTACTCAGTTTTATTTCAAGACTTCTTGCCAATAGAAAAAGGGCCGGTTTCCTAACAAAAATCCAAGGCTCCTTCCTTGTTATTTTAACATCAACAATAGGATATTTTTGTTTGTATGTATCTATGCATGCTTGTATGTATGTATACGTGAAGATTTGTGTCTTTTGTGTACGTATGCGTGCAAGCATGTATGTATGCATATATATGTATTTATGTATGTATGTAAGCATTTATATATGTATGTCATTATTCAGTTTTGTTCAGTTTTATTTCATGCTTTCTTGCCAATAGAGAAGGAGCCGGTTTCTAACCCAGAACCAAGTGTTCTTCCTTTGAATTTCAAAAACATAAACAGAATATGTTTGTATGTGCAAATTCGTATGTTTTGTTTCATGAATGTATTCTCATGCATATACTTGCATATCTAGACATGCTCATATAAACTTAAATGATAAACCTCTGGAAAATCTTACAGATGTTCAGAGTTCCAGTGACTGCTTGGATCTGTAGTCTTCGGATTAACTTTCTTCTCTCTGAGTTTGAGAAGTCCAATTACTTAAGATTGATATTTAGGCATTGTGTTACATATCCTACTGCCCCAATAATCACAGGTATAAATCTGAACTTGTAATCTGGTTAGAGTAACTGCAGATTTTGCGTAGATATTTTATTTTTCAGCGTATTTTTTTTCGCTAATCTTCAGCTTTATGTTAAGATCTGCTGGGGAGCTGATTTCCACAACTGTACACAGTTTCTCTTCTTTATCCCAAATCATTATATCAGGTATAATATGTTCATAATTTATTGAGGTTTTCAGTGGAACATTCCACCAGTACTCCTTTTTATTATATGTGGCTATGGATTCTACCATACTGTGGGTTCTTCTTTGTTCTCAGGTTTATCCTTCGGACGGAACCCGTTGTACAATGTCCTAGTTATTACATTATATCTCATCGGTAGCTAATACCGTGATGACAATTTCGAACAACTGCTTTTGATGTAGGCGTTATCATCGGCGTTAACTCCACAAAGCCTTAATAGATTGTCATGTTTTACTGCTTTTCCTCTATCTCTGTTCTTTTGCGCATTGTATACTTGATTGATATTTCCTATCCCTGGACTGCAAAGGAATACCCTTCAAGTGAAGGTGAGAAGTAAGAATCTGGTTGTTGGTCTATAATAGACTGCCTTAATGACAAATGTTACTATTATCTTGGAGCTTCCTACTCACATGTCCATGTCTGGACTTCGGCTGATATACGCCCATCCTTTCATCTGATGACACATCGTGGTAGAGTCGTGCGGCTTCTTTGGACATGTATTTAAGCTTATCAGACAAGGAATGCTGCTCAAGGAGCCACTTTCCAAGTTTTATGATCTTAACCTCTTATATGAAAACCTGATCATGGGATGCACTTAGACACTTGGTGGTTAAAAGATTATGCATGTATCTGTGTATGTATGTATGTATGTATGTATATATATATATATATATATACAAGAATAAGGGCAGAGAATCGTCAATTAATAATAGAATTAATAATTAACAATTTTGCCAAGTAGTTCAGTATGAAAAAAACCTTTATCGGTAAAACTATTTATCATCATAAATATACAGGGATTAGCAATTGAGTTGCTTCTCCAACATACTGAAAATTTAGAAATAGCAGTCAAAGAACTACTGATTCCAAACTACAAATTTTTCTCTAAAGCGGATGGCGATATTTATGGCACACATAGAACAAAAAACCGGAGGGAAAAGCGTAAACAAACCAAGCCTTTAGTTAATTGGATACGAATCGTTTCATGGTTAAGTGAATGGAAATTTCACTATTCCAATCTTCAGCACAAATATTCTGATAAATTTGAAAGTGTCTCTAAAAAAATTCACGGTAATTTTTGGCCATGCGACACCAAAAATCAACGATAAGAAAGGCACTTACGAATTCATCGGCTAGCGAGTTCAGGCACCTCACCTCAAAGAAATCTATTCCATGTGCGTCACAAATAGTCCCGTATGAAAAGAAGTCCTGCGTGGAGGGATTACGGTTTAGCCATCTAACTTAGAGATATCAAATATAAAATATACAAGAATAAGGGCAGAGAATCGTCAATTAATAATAGAATTAATAATTAACAATTTTGCCAAGTAGTTCAGTATGAAAAAAACCTTTATCGGTAAAACTATTTATCATCATAAATATACAGGGATTAGCATTGAGTTGCTTCTCCAACATACTGAAAATTTAGAAATAGCAGTCAAAGAACTACTGATTCCAAACTACAAATTTTTCTCTAAAGCGGATGGCGATATTATGATGATAAATAGTTTTACCGATAAAGGTTTTTTTCATACTGAACTACTTGGCAAAATTGTTAATTATTAATTCTATTATTAATTGACGATTCTCTGCCCTTATTCGTGTATATATATATATATATATATATATATATATATATATATATAAATGTTAATTCTCTAAATGAAGTATTAACAGTAACTGCACGATAAAGTGTAGTATATTGCCACTTAAGTGTGGCTGACCCCTAGGGGTGGATGTTACTGTTGCTTTTAGCCCCAGGAGGACATCTCCTCCAGCAACAGTAACATCCACCCCTAGGGGTCAGCCACACTTAAGTGGCAATATACTACACTTTATCGTGCAGTTACTGTTAATACTTCATTTAGAGAATTAACATTGCTTGTTTTCACCTTTTCAATATCAGTGAAGAATGTCACTGGAAAAGAAGATATAAGGTCTTGCCAGATTTGTCTCTCTCACCAAGGTCATCAGCTGTCGAACGCCGACGAAGGGAAATAACCCTGAAATCCGGATACGTTCGTGCTGCTGGTCGCGGTGAGAGGGATAACTCCCTTGGCAAACAGGACACAGTCGTGTGTCGATAAGCCAGCTGGAGGAGATGTCCTCCTGGGGCTAAAAGCAACAGTAACATCCACCCCTAGGGGTCAGCCACACTTAAGTGGCAATATACTACACTTTATCGTGCAGTTACTGTTAATACTCCATTTAGAGAATTAACATTGCTTGTTTTCACCTTTTCAATATCAGTGAAGAATGTCACTGGAAAAGAAGATATAAGGTTTTGCCAGATTTGTCTCTCTCACCAAGGTCATCAGCTGTCGAACGCCGACGAAGGGAAATAACCCTGAAATCCGGATACGTTCGTGCTGCTGGTCGCGGTGAGAGGGATAACTCCCTTGGCAAACAGGACACAGTCGTGTGTCGATAAGCCAGCTGGAGGAGATGTCCTCCTGGGGCTAAAAGCAACAGTAACATCCACCCCTAGGGGTCAGCCACACTTAAGTGGCAATATACTACACTTTATATATATATATATATATATATATATATATATATACATACATATATATATATATACACATATATATATACACATATAAATATATGTATGCATTCATGTATTTATATATGCATGTGTATCCATAAATGTATGTATCTATGTATATAAGCATGTGTATGTATATGTGTATGTATGTATGTATGTATGTATGTATGTATGTATGTATATATGTATGTATGTATGCATGTATGCATGTATGTATTTTTACATAGGTGTGGTTGTAATATCATTCTAATAAATATGCTAATAATTGTTTTAAAAATAACTTTGACCTCTTTTATACTTCGATGAGTTTAACTATTAAATATGTGGGTGTCAGCTTTAGACCGCAACATTATACTAAAATTAACTGCGTTGAACAGTTTGGCTTACATGAACTGGCTCGAAAGTTGACAGCGGTATGTATCTGTTATATTATAACTAATGATTTGATTTTATTGTTTATCCTCAAGCCTTTAGCTAATTTTCTGATCCCTGATCAAATGCTCTCGAACTTTTGCAGGAACGATGTAACACCTGCTTCGTTATTTGTGAACTCTTAGGAATATTAATCAGTTCCATTTAAAAATCTTTTATTGTTTCTTCGTCTTGTTTTGACACTATTCCGATATTTTAAAAAATATTGTTTTTATTAACTTTTCATCCAACTACCCCACAAAATCTTCACTTTTGAACTTTTTCGAAATTCATTTTATTTGTTTTTGTTTCTACATTGAAGCCAAATATGATTCAGACGTTATTTTCAAACTTTCAAAATAATTTTCATACATACATATAATATTTATAAAATAATTTTCATACATACATACACAGACACAAACAGTGATAATCACCCACACACATATACATAAAAATCTCCAGCTACAAAGATGAGATCATTATCACTCGTTTTTGAGGTAGCCTGCAGAAGAATATCATAAAAGTGATCCTTCTGTTCATTTGGTAGGCCCGCTTGTGGGGCGTAGGCGGAGATAATTGTAGCTATGTCATTCTGCTAGACTAGCCTCAGTTTAAGTACTCTCTCGCACATCCTCGCTACCTCTACGGCCTTATCCACCTATTTCTCCGCAAGAAGTATGCCTACATCCCTTATTCAATGACTATTACCTTTCCAGAAGAGCTTATACCTATGTTCTTTGTCTGTGAGAACACTGGCTGAAGCTCCTCTCCATCTTGCCTCTTGTACGCAATATACATCAACATGTTTCTGTTCAAGCATCTCTGCAATCTCGCTAGACCTGCCTTTCAATGTGCCTACATTTAGAATGCCAACTCTGAAAACTGGGAAAGAGATATGGGAGATAACACAGGAAGGAGAGATGTTATTCAATACCAGAAAAGAAGGAACCCGTGAATACTTGGTTACAGAGGTTGATTTTTGCTGGGTACTTCTGCAACTGTCTTACAAGGAATATAGCATGAGTGATGTTTCTCCCAGGCACAAAACCAAGCTGCATCACGTCTAGCATAACTCTCTTCCTAACTAGTTGAGCTATGACCCACTTCATAACTTTCATCACTTGATACCTCTGTAATTATTTCTGTCTACGGTGTCACCTTTACCTTTGTAGCATGTTTTGTTGCATTGTAAAGCTTCAGATATTACATACATGCCAGTATATATGTTTGTCAATATGATTAATTCACTTGTACACATAAAATATAACTGTTTGAAATCATTAATAAATCGAAATGTGCCTTATCTACTGTGCATTATCTACCTCAGAATGTGGAGGCGCAATGGCCCAGTGGTTAGGGCAGCGGACTCGTGGTCTTAAGATCGCGGTTTCGATTGTGAGTGTTTATTGAGCAAAAACACCTAAAGCTCCATGAGGCTCCGGTAGGGGGTGGTGCTGAACCCTACTGTACTCTTTCACCACAACTTTCACTCTTTCTTCCTGTTTCTCTTGTACTTGTATTTCAAGGGGCCAACCATGTCACACTCTGTGTCACGCTGAATCTCCCCGAGAATTACGTTAAGAGTACACGTGTCTGTGGAGTGCTCAGCCACTTGCACGTTAATTTCACGAGCAGGCTGTTCCGTTGATCGGATCAACTGGAACACTCGTCGTCGTAACTGACAGAGTGTCACCATACTCCAGAATGTAGCCTTTCTACTTCTTACGTTCTGTCTAATTAACATGACCAACTCAAGGCCAGCATGGAACATGGATGTTAAATGATGATGATGAACCCAAAACTACTTTACTCAGATCCTTCTGAATGTTTTGTGTATACATCTGCACACACACACACACACACACACACACACACACACACACATACACACACACACACACACACTCACACACACACACACACACACACACACACATACACACACACACGCAATGAACTTAAGTACATGTAATTTGGTAGAAAACTGAATTAGGTACAGTTCATAGAAGTGATTGTGAAAAAGTACATTAACCTTAAAAATATAATTCACTGTTTGCTTGTCTATAAATAAAAAGAAAATGTTATAGCTGTAGTTCACCCTCAAGTTTGAGCACGCTTTATTTCTTTACTTCTTTTTTACTGACTGTACCAATTTTGAAATGATATTCTGTATTAGACTCCTCTTCATTAAAATTAAATTATGCTAACTGCTTTTTCTGAAATAAATCATATATGCTTAAATACGTATTTCACCCTTATTCTCTCCCCAAGTCATCAATATATTTACCTCATAAGAATTTTTTTCCATACAAAATCTTTAAAGGTTGTTTTTTTTTAGTATTAGACTCCCTTCATTTGGAACTTTTAGGGAAGTTTAATTATACAAAATTGTTTTTCAGCCCTTTAGTATTCAAATTATTTCGTCAAATGTTATGCTTATTTATTAATATTGTTTTGAATTCATCATGCATTATCTCGTGGCTTTGAGATTTTGATGATGCAATTGTATATTTTTATAATGACATTGTAGAGCAGCTGTGAGAGGCCACACCCTGTCAGTTTTAACATGAAACAAGTAGGATATTTCAACTAGATACAGCCAATTTAAATGCTAAAAGGTTAAGAATATCATTCACTCACTGCTGTGGCTGAATAATATGTGTGTCTGTGTGTGTATATATGTGTGTGTGCGTGTGTATGTGTATCACTGTTTGACAATGGGTATTGGGTTGTCTTTGTCCCCATGAAATAGCACTTTGGCAAAAGACACCAACAGGAAAAGAATCTGACTTTAAAATAATCACTGAAGTCAATTCGAATACTTCAACTCTTTTAGACAGAGACCCCAGCATGATCACAGTTCTATTACTGATAAAAGTAAAAGAATATTCCTGTTCCTATAAAGAATGGGCTGTTTCATGGCTGAACTTCCTTTGATCACAGCTATCTTCAAATAGGTTTGATCTGAGCTAATAACAATGGTAACTACAATGACTAGTCATGCTAAAAAGAGAGACTCTAGAAATAGCAGCTAAATTTCTTCCAAATTATACCCAATCTATAACAAAAAAAGAAGTACATATCACAGGTAGATAATATAGTGTTAGATATGACCCTAAAAAGGGGAAAGATGATTATAACTGGAATGCTTTTGATCATAGAAATATTTGATTTAAGTTAACTTGGGAGCTAAACAACAACAAGGGGTATCGCCCATACCATCACTACTGCTATTACTAACACCTGTTATATTACTTCTACTACCACCACTAACAAATTGTATTATGAATAGCATTTGAGAATGGACTTACTGTCACATGAAGTAACAGAGGAAACATAAAACAGGATATATCTCAATATGTTACTGCGATACATTAATGTATATAAGCTAACAGGCATATTTACGTGTTTCAGATGTTTTTAAGCTTTCTATGTAATCATTTTATTTCAACGTTTTATTGAATGTAGAAGATATATATATATACATATGTATGTGTATTTGTGTGTGTGTGTGTATGTATATATACATACACACACACATGAAGCAAGTAGGATATTTCAACCAGATACAGCCAATTTAAATGCTAAAAGGTTAAGAATATCATTCACTCACTGCTGTCCGTGTGTGTGTGTGTGTGTGTGCCGTTTTTATTGGTCCCAGAGTTTATTGTGGAATGTGTATATGAGTGTGTGTTTGTGTGTTTTTTGTGTCAGTGGGGATGATAGGTGTGTGTACGTGAGAGTGTGCGTATATCTCTTTTTCCGAGTATGTATGTGTTGTTTTAATCGTCCTTGTGGTGTGTGTGTGTGAGAGAGAGCTTACACAATAATATACAAAAACATCCCACTACTGAATCAAGACCCACGTCTAAAAAGAGTACTCGCAACCCATAAAATAATAAAAAGCAAAAGACAACCCAAATCCCTAAAAAACCTACTCACGAATGCAAAATTGCCCAACACAAGCCCACTACCTACCGTAAAAAAATGTGGTCGTTCCAACTGCAGGACTTGCTTCCACCTCATGGAAGGAACAACATACAGATTCCAGTCGGCACACACTTTCGTCGCCATAAGGTGTGAAGGGTACCACAAAGAATACATAGGGCAAACGAGCCTTACTCTCAGAGAAAGGATGACAGTCCACCGCCAACAATTGAAGGATCCCACCACAAGACAGATACCACTCAGTGGGCACTTAGATCTCTGTGCACAAAACAAATCCCCCAAATTCCTAGTTTTCCCATTATACCAATGCTCAGACAACACCACTGACCAAACACGAATAAATAGGGAAAATAATCTTATTCAAAAATACAGACCACAGCTCAACATACTCTAACATAAGCCCCCTCCCCAGGTGCACACCCAAAACAAAGACACACAGATACACAAAATCACACACACACACCAATACAATGCAAACCTCCGACACGAACACACTTACACACATATACACACACACACAATCACAATATCTCCACACTAGAGCACAAACCCACATACATTTCAAGAAAAAACACATGCATATATACACTTACAATACAATTGTAGCAACCACAACCAACACCCATACACACATACGTAAACAGGTACATGCACACACCTACACACCACTCCGGCAACCACAAATCATATTCACACACGCATATTTGCATACATATGTACACACACATACAAACACCATACGCCCGTTCCCCAGTGAAAATGTCACACACACACACTCAAAAGAAAAACACACACAATACAATCCCAACAATCACAACAAACACTCACAAGCACACATGCACAGAAGCATGCACACACAATGACACACCTCCCCGACAAATACAAGCCACATAGATGCACTCACACAAACACACCCACACGTATACACACACATACTGCACTAACAATACAAACAAAACTAATCACTCACAATTACAGCACACACACACACACACACATATACACCAGGAAACTACATAAACCATACACCATACACACACATACAAACGCATACCCAGTACCAACATACACGGAACACACATGCACACACATACACATCACCTGGATAAACCCAACGTACAAGGACACCTAATAAATACAACACACACATACATGCTCACACACACATGCACCCTCATGCACACACATATAGTTGCTCCCTCACACACACACGCACCACAAGGACAATTCAAACACAAACATACTTAGAGACACACACAAACTCACGTACACACACATAACACCCCCACCAACACACAACACAAATAGACATACGCACACATACAGACATACACATACATATGAACCATCACACACACATACGGTTGCTTACACACACACACACCACAAGGGTATTTAAAACAACACACTCACTCAGACAGAGAGACACACACACACTCACGTACACACACTCCCACACTCACACAAAACACTCCCACGCACACACACAGATGCACACATACATACACACACAGACGCACACAGACGCACACATATGTGTACACACCCTCACACATACATACGGTTTCTCTCTCTCACACACACACACCACAAGGACGATTAAAACAACACATACATACACAGAAAAATAGATATACGCACACTCTCACGTACACACACCTAACATCCCCACCGACACAAAAAACACACAAACACACAAACACACACTCATATACACATTCCACAATAAACTCTGGGACCAATAAAAACGGCACACACACACACACACACACACGGACACAAACACACATATATACACACACACATAGAGATGTGCACAAAACCAGTCCCCAAAACCAGTGAACCATGACAGACTAGCTCACAGACCAACCAAAAATAATTTTTTAAATCCCTTTTAACTCTTCCTTCCCCCCACCCCAGCTAGCCAGTCATACTGTCTCTTAAGACAACAAAACATTCCCTCAATCCACACAAGAGAAAAAAGCCAGGTCAGTTCCTCCTCAACTTTTTGCGAACTCTTAAATATATTTCCTGGGTATATATATACATATTTTACCAAATCCTTTTTGTTATAACAACGTTGTAAACTGTTTCAAACATATTCTTATTATTATTATCAAAGAATGTATATATGTATTTTGATACTTAAACTGTTTCTAATATTTTCTATTATTATCAAAGAATATGTATATGTATTTTTCCATATATGTATTTTCATAGTTACACTGTTTTTAACATTTTCATCTTATTATCAGAGAATGTGTGATAATCAGTATGTAACACTACAAAGTTCATACAAAGCTTTATACTTTAAATATATTCCTCTTATTATCATCAAATAATGTATATATGTATTTTAATACTCAAACTGTTTTTTAACATTTTTTATTATTCTCAAAGACTTTTGATAATCTTTTTCTAAAAAAGTGAAACCGGTTATGTAAATAAATATCTTTAAAATAAGTGCATTTTCAAACCTTCTTTCATATATATTTCCACTCGTACGGTATTCCACAACTTTACTTTATTATATATATATATGTATGTATATATATATATATATATATATATATATATATATATATATATATATATATATATATATATACTATAAAAGGCAGATTTTCTCTGTTTGCGTGTGTGCATGTTTAAAATTCATACATTTACACAATTCCAAATTTCTTCGATTAAACAATCGCAATTAATATTCTAGATACAATTTGTTAGCTCACTGCGTCATATTTTCACTCCCAAAAATTCCTAATAGCGAATAAAATCCATAAAACTACAGAGGTAAACATTTTCTCCCTAATAAAATCTAATTTCCTCTTTCTAATACAAATCCTTTCAACTCCTACTTTCTCTTATGAACCTTTACGAACAATCCAAGAACAAATACAAAAAGAAAGGAAGGAGAAACTATATCAGTATCAAAACTGAAACAATCACATTTCGATACTGCAATGACAGATACTAAAACTACATACAAAATTACTTTGCCCCTCTAAAATTAACTATTTCTATTCCTCTTACACATCGTTTCAATTGCTACTTTCTCTTATGAACGTTTACGAACGATCCAATAAAAAAGACAAAGAAACGAAGGAGAGTGAGAGTCAAATAAACAGACACACTGCCAATCATACGTAAATACATACATATATATGTACCTATGGTTACCAATGACCTCATTCTAATTGGCGGGAATTGTAAGTTTACTTTCCATTTCTAATTCCGTCCTTCACCAGCGAGACATCTTTTTCAAATACGATCGACAAACATTTATTCCCTACAAACTGTGAGTTTTTTGAAAATCTTTTCGTAAATCTTGAGATTAACACACGCACCATTACCTACCTGACCCTAACCCTAACACTGTAGTGAAAATCGTACGGGTGTTAAACTGAAAATTTAACAATCTTTTTTAAAACACTTTTACTTACTAATATTTTTTTATTTAGTGTGTGTGTGTGTGTGTGTTGCCCATATATATATATACACTTAAGAATATTAATTGCGATTGTTTAATCGAAGAAATTTGGAATTGTGTAAATGTATGAATTTTAAACACACACACACACACACACACACACACACACACACACACACACACACACACACACACACACACAAAATCTGCCCTTTATAGTATAGATTAATTGGTTGAAGGAGAGGTGTACTTCTAGCTACTCGCCCATAATACTCAAGCTTATACAGATATGTAACAATTGTTCGTGGACAAACTTCTAGCTGTTTTGTCATATCAGAAACCTTTGAATGAGATTCGTTTTCCACAGTTCTCTTCAAACAGCGAAGCTTCCTTTCTGAGGGCCCAGGTTGGCTGAGACAAGAATTTGTTTCTTTTCCATGGCTTTTGAATTGCACTATAATTTTATTAACAATAGCAAGAGGAATTTGAAGATTTGCAGCAATTTTTCACTGGCTGAGACCAGCCTCAGATTGTCCAACAATACGACCACTTTGAAAATCTGACAGTTCTGCTGAATTTTTTGTGCATGGCATGGTTACTCTTCGCAAACGTTTAATATAATGCCACTTAGAATGAAAAAGAATAATTACATTGTAAATTCTACACCACTGGAAACATATTAAGATGCTTACACCACAAGTTTTGAAAATTAAAGGTGTCTATTAACTTCTTTCATGTCTGTATATTTATATATATATATATATATATATATATATATATATATATATATATATATATATATATATATATATATTCTTTTATTCTTTTGCTTGTTTCAGTCATTTGACTGCATCCATGCTGGGGCACCGCCTTTAGTCAAACAAATCGACTTATTCTTTCTAAGCCTAGTATTCTATCGGTCTCTTTTGCTGAACCGGTAAGTTACGGGAATGTAAACACACCAACATCGGTTGTCAAGAGATGGCAGGGGTACAAACACAAACACACACACATACACATAAGCACACACACACACACACACACAAACACACACACACACACACACACACACACACATATATATATATATATATATATATATATATATATATATATATATATGTATATATGTATGTGTGTGTGTATATATATATATATATCTGCAAACTTACATATAATGGGTTTCTTTCAGTTTCCTTCTGCCAAATGCACTCACCAGGCTTTGGTCGGCCCGAGGCCATAGTATAAGACACTTGCCCAAGGTGCCACAGAGTGGGACTGAACCCAGAAACCATATTGTTGGAAAGCTAGCTTCTTACCACACATCCACACCTGCACCAATATATATATATATATATATGGGAGAATATACAAATAATAACAACAGACGAGGACAGGTGGTGTAAATAACAAAAGTATATATTAGTATGACGCTCGGGAATATACATACATATATATATGGGTGGAATGAGACACTTATCTCATTCATTGTTATTAGACAATGCTATTAGTATATTAACTCAGTCCTCACACAGCTGCTGTAAGATTGTTATGGTATTAAATAATAGACTAACATATCACAGGGGGATGAGTTTAAACCTTGGTAACACAAGGATATGGTTTTGAGCTAGAGGAAAGAAGTGAGGCTTTGATGGCAATAATAAATTAAATGGAGAATTCATAGCATGCTGGTGACCTCACTTATGATAAAACATAGAAAATCTAAATGTTTAAGCTTTTGCCATTAAGTTGTCAAGAAAGTTCTTGTGGTTTTTTAACCTTTAGATTCAGATGTACATATCTCAGCTCAAACAAAACTTTATTAATCGAAATAAACACTATCAGTGCGAAACAAGTTTATTTATGCCAGTAGCGTAAAAATCCTGCGTTCTGGTGACTATGAAGTTGTCGAAGGTGTATTTGGCATCGTCTTGGCTTTTGGAGCATTTCTCACACAGGAAGTTGTCGAGATGCTTGAAAAAGTGGTAGTCGGTAGGTGAGAGGTCTGGTGAGTGTGGTAGATGAGGCAGAGTTTCGTAGCCCAATTCGTTCAACTTCTGCAGGGTCAGTTGTGCGAGATGTGGCTGAGCATTGTCATGGAGAAGAATTGGTCCTTTTCTATTGACCAATGCTGGCTGTTGTCAGAGTTTCTTATGCATTCCATCCATCTGCTGACAGTACTTCTCCACCGTAGTGGTTTCGCCTGGATCCAAAAATCTGTGATGAATGAGACCAGCCGCAGACCACCAAACAGACACCATGACCTGTGGAGCTTCGTTGGCGTCCAACCACTGAGCTGAGCATTGCCAGTTGTTGTAAAGAATCCACTTTTCATCACAAATCACAATCCGGTCGAGAAACGGGTTGTTCTTGTTGCATAAAAGAAGGGAAGATGACACTTCAAAATGGTGTTTCGTTTATTTAGTTGTTGATTTCTTGATTTCACCGGTTTATAAATACTATAATGGTGATATTTTAACAAAATAATAATAATAATAATAATAATAATAATAATAATAATAATAATAATAATAATAATAATAATAATAATAATAATAATAATAATAATAATAATAATAATAATTCAGTTCAGTTAAAGAGCATGGGTAAACAATGCATTGTAAGCCACACTATAATTTGTGAAAAAATTTATGTTCACACAGGGCAACTATCCATGCCTTTTTTTTCTTTTTTTCTTTCAGTGTCTTAAGAGAATGAAGGTCATTATTTTTCTTATCAGAACTCTTTTGGGTTTGTCTTTTCTTTTTGCAAGGCTTCATGGCCTCAGTAAAGTAAGTTTTCTCACATAGAAGGTATATGGGCACTGTTGTCTTAGGAAACAAAGGTATAAATCCAAATTTTAATACTCTTATGAATATTGTCTGCACTTGTTATTAGGGGTGTCAGAATTGTTACTGAACCAGGCAAAATGCTTAGTGGCATATCATCCATCATTATGTTGTGAGTTCAAATTCCACCAAGTGCCTTTCATCCTTTTGGGATGGATGAATTATATACCAGTTGTGCACTGGAGTTAATATAACTGACTTACTCCTCCCCTCAAAAACCAGGCCTTGTGCCTATAATAGAGAGGTTTATTATCCAATGCCAATATGCTTGAATTTATACACTCAATGCAATTACCAGTTTGCTAATACCTCTTGATAACAAAAAGTGTTGATTATCTACTAGTCGTCATCTAGTAGATACTCAACATGGTAACACAGCACAGAAAATTGCACGGCTAAAATATTCAGTGCGGCATTACTTTAATCCAGATTTTCACTGTATGTTTTTGTTTTATTCATATTCTAAAAAAAAAAAAAATTGCCGTCTCAATCTGAGAAAATTGAATTTAAATATGCCTTTGCATTTCAACATAGAACATTTATTCTATATTGGCCTTTCAAATCACTTAGGAATTTACTTGTAAAATTACTGGTGTATTACCTTGAGGAAGCTCTAACCCTAACCCTCATCCACTTCATAGACTAAAACTGAAACTAAGCACCATTTGACTAATAAGTGATGTTTTTTTGTTGTTTTTTAATCTTTAGTACACTCATTGCCAAAATTCCATATTAAATGGTTGATACTCTATTATTTGGGGATAAGGTACACAATGCTACTTGTTTCAGTTGACTTAATTGGATAATAGTTGATAAGGGAATCAAGCCAACAAAATAGTTGAAATAAAGGGCTTCCAAACAGTTGCTTCACTTCCTAGAAATAGCAGCCAAATTTTCCTCAAATCAAACTCTATCATCATTTAGAAAATGTTCTACTGAGTACACAGAACCTAGAAAATAAAATAGGATGATTGTGGTTGGAAAGCTTTTAATCACATTTCCTTTCAATCAAGCTTTGTTCAACAACAGCACAATTTTCAAGGTCTTACAATTCTAAGTAAAATTACTACTTGTTAGTAACAGTATTCTATCAAAGAGATGGGAAGAATATCTGTTTATTAATCATTTCACTTCAAAATATCTGAAATAAGCTATGTGAAATATTGAGTTACTTTATCATCTATTATATTTTATACTTAATACTTTGAAAATGTAAAGACATTATTTTCAAATGTTTATATTTTTGGCTTTGTAGTATTTACATCTATAGAAGCATGTGAAGAGTACAAAAAACTGAGTTGGTAAGATATAGGAAACAAGTTAATGCTATGATTTACTGATGAAGTCTAATAATTCTAGAGCTTGCCCACAGTTATAACCCAACTATTGAAGAACAAACTCACTCACTGTTTTTATATATTTATTTATTGTGAAGGCAGCTAGCCATATAAATTACCATTTTTCTGTACTCTTAATCAGAATTTCTTGGTAAACTACATCAAATATGCTAGCCTACTTTACAAACCAGGTGAAATTTTGGCGCTTTGATTTTTTTGAGTGGTACAGCAATATTTCCAAGAAGGTACAACAAATCTATTGATTGCATTTTTTTTAAAGAAGATGTAACATTTACCATTGAGAGTTTAGCATTCTATCTAATGAAAGATATGTCATTCACAAACTTAAATAATTCAAAATTTGTCAAATAATACAAAATTTCAGATAACCAGGGGTTGTAAAATGAAAATCATATAAATAATGATTTCTAACCGGTAGAAAATCACAAAAAATTTCTTTTTCATGGGAAGTGGGGTTGTATTTGATTTAATTGATCCCAATAATCAAGAAAAACTTATTTCATATCTTTTGGTGTGACGATGAAAGAATCATTTAGGAAATGTACAAGAATCAAATAGTTTTTCTAGTTAGCTACTCCCTGCATTTAATGTTAACAACTAGTACTTTTTAAGCGTAATTTATTATCTAAACAATATGTGCGCTTTGTGTATAAAGCTTTCTCTTAAGTGTGTGCTTCATTTTTTTTTTAGTTTAACAGGTTAGAAAGAAAACAAACAAATTATAGAATATAGACTGAAAATAGTAGTTGAAAAACACACAAAAAAAAGCAATTTCCAAAAAGCTAAAAAAGTAAAAACGCATTAACGATTATGGTGTTGGTGGTGGTGGTGGGATGTTGGTGTATGTCTGAGAGGTCATGAAGTAAACGTGCTTCAGACACACTCTTAGTGACATGTATATAAAAGTTTGTAAACCAGTTCAGGCGAATAACGAACGAAATATACACCACCGAAGTTGCTCAAAAACACCAGCAGTAATTTTCTTCAGCTGAATACAGGTTATTGATTGATTAAAATTATCCAAATGCACAACTTTAACTCCTGAATCTTAAGAACCTTCTGGTCCAGAGAACAAAGTGTCATCATTCCACTTTTCTCCTCCTTTCTACGGCCACGACTCGAATACTGCTTCCCCCTGTGGTCTCCCCATACAAAACAAAACATCTCGAAAATTGAATCACCCCAGAGGGCATTCACTAAATGAATTAAGGGCATGGCTGATCTCGATTACTGGTACCGACTTAAAGCCTTGAAACTCTACTCCCCCCAGCGTCGCCGCGAGCGATATATCATTTGCACGATGTGGAGAATATACTGCCAGCATTGCCAAAACGAGCTCAACATTAACTTCAAAATTCATCCAAGACTAGGACCACGGGCCATACGTCTCCTGCCCAATTCAAGATCACGACATATAGGTACACTGCGACACAATTTCTTTTTCTCAACAGGCTCTGCCCTATTTAACATTGTCCCAAAACTGATCATAGAGGAAAGGATCCCGTCACCTTTAAACGGAATCTGGACAAATTACTTCGAGGAATACCAGATAAGCCACCTAGATACAAGTCACTCAACAAGAACTCCCTACTCGAATGGATCATGATACCACAAAAATTGACTTAAAAAGTCTGGACCAATCTTTGGTCGAAAAGTTTATATATATATATAAATATATATATATATATATATATATGTATATATATATATATATATATATATATATATATATATATATATATATATATATATATATATATATATATATATATATATAAATAAAGAGAGAGAGAGAGAGAGAGAGAGAGAGAGAGAGAGATGAAACATACTTGGAAGAGGATGCATGGTGTTCAATCATATGATAATGTAAAAAAAATATATATATATATATATGCATATATACATACGTATATGTACATACATCTATATATATATATATATATATATATATATATATATATATATATATATATATATATATATATAGAGAGAGAGAGAGAGAGAGAGAGAGAGAGAGAGAGAGAGAGAGAGAGAGAGAGAGGGCGAAATAACCAAGAACAAAATTTAATGTAAGACTAACTAACTTTGCCTCTATTAGCATAATATATGTATCAATTATTTTCGCAATCTGACGGATGTATCAATCTATTTTTCGCATTCTGAAGTGATTTACTAAAACTAGTAAATTGAAAAGATCGTAAATGCTACCTTCATTAAGGCTAGCTTCTTCTTTGTTATCTAATTAAATTAAAGGCACACCAGCGAAAACGACGAGTTTCCCCTTGTTATTTAGATCCATTTTCTTCTCGTATATAATTTATATATATATATATATATATATATATATATATATATACACTTGGAAATGGATGCGTGGCATTCACTCATATAATGATATAAATAACATATATATGCATATATACATAGATATATATACATACTTACATATATACGTATATACATATGCATATATGGACCCAGGAACTCACAGAACGTAAACAGCATAAAATGCGAAAACATGAGATACGAAATACGAATACATGGAATATGAACTTTTTTTACGAACAATAAAAAATAAAACAAACAAATGGTAAACAAGACAAGCAACATAACGAACGACCCTTCATCAGTTGTCGGTTGTTTTTCTAACTCGTATTTCGAGCAATTCACGACAAGATACACCTTCTGACTTTTCAACGACTTTTCAACGAAGAGTACAACAGCTACATATCTTAAGGAAGTAAAAGCAACACTATAGAGGAAACTGAATATGATGAAGGGAAATTGGTAGAACGATAGATGCGATGAAATCCAAGAAGCATCAAATAATGACAATTCAAAACTGTTTTCTCTCTCTTGAAAAAGTTTATGGTCTAACTTCATCAACAGCTGTTTCAATTCGTAGCGAGGATTATTGATAAATCCTAAAGATATTGTTGGAAGATGGAAAGAGCATTTCGATGAGTTGCTCAATCGACCTACTGAAGTTGATCATTCCGTTCTTAATAATGCACCCGAAAGACCGACAAAACATCTTTCAACAGAGGTTTTCAAACCTGGCTGAAACAAAAGAGGCGTTCAGGAAATTGGACAATGGAAAGACCCCTGGTATGGATGGATTAGATGCAGAGATATACAAACATGGTGGTGAACATCTCCGTATAATATTGACAGATGTGATTCAGAGGAATTGGCATAGTGAAGTCGTTTCTCAAGTTTAGAGGAATGCAATTATACAGATACTTTATAAATCAAAGTGTGGAAAGCATGTTTGCGATAATTTTCGTGGTATATTTCTGTTAGCTGTGGTTGAAAAGGTCTTTTGTAGAGTAATGCTGGATAGATTGCTTCTATACATTGCTAATGAGGTTCTACCAGAATCACAATGTAGGTTTAGCGGTGGAAAAAGAATATGTATATATTATCAGCTAGACAGTTTCAAGGGAAGTGCATCGAACAGAATATGGACTTATATCAAATTTTTATTAATCTGATGAAAGCGTTTGATTCTGTAAAGAGAGTTGCATTTTGGGTGATTCTGAAAGTGGTAGGCTGCCCTGAAAATTTCTGAGAATGCTTAAACAATTTCATAACGAGATGGAAGTGAAAGTTAATGTCGGAAGCACCCTGTCAGATCCAAGTTCTGTAGAAAATGGTGTAAAGGAGAGTAATATTCCTGCTCTTACCTTGTTTGGTCTGTATATTACAATACTCTTTGAAATAGCTTTCGAAGATTGCGCTGAAGGGGGTCTATATAAGATATAGGACAGAGAGAAAAATTTTCAGCCTCAAAAGGCTGTGCCAAAATGAAAATACCTCATTCTCACATTACAGTTCTTGCATGCAGATGATTGTAACCTGTTAGCACATTCTCAGGAAGATATGCAACACATGATGAATGTGATTTCTGCAGCACTTACAACATTGGGCCTTACAATCAACTTGAAGAAAACTGTTCTGATGTACCAACTTGCCCCCTTCTAAACTTTAGATAGAACCTTCTATAACTGTGTATGGACAAAGGTTAGAAGTTGTAACTAAATTCATTTAATCATGAAATACTTTGAGCACTGCTGGACTTGATGAAATTTGGTACAGAATCCGCAAGGCTAGTAGTGCCTTTGGTAGACTTGATAAGCGTCTCTGGTTACGCCAGAGTATATCTTCCCAAATTAAAGTTAGGGCTTATAAAACATGTGTTCTCCAATCGTTACTATATGGAAATGAGACATTGGTATTTTTTTTTATTATAGGCATTTAAGGCGTTCGGAAAGATATTATCACTATTACCTTAGGAAAGTTCTCGGGATAAATTGAAAAATGTCCATCAGCGGTGTGGAAGTACTTGAGTAAAGTGGTAGTAGGAGTGTAGAATCAATGATCCTGCTAAGTCATTTGAGGTGGGGTGTCATCAGGTGAGAATGAATGATGAAAGACTTCTTAAGCAACTTTTGTATGGTGTGCTTGAAGATTGTAGGAGGTCAGCACATAAACCCAAAATGAGTTTCAAGGACTGCCTCAGAATTGCTCTGATAGAATTGTTTCAGTTTTTGGTTGGTAGAGGGAGGCACAAGACCGAAATGGATGGAGGAAAAGAGGGCATAGTGGTTGTTCGAAGTCTGAAATGGAGAAAATGAAGCGCGAAAAGATCAAGAGAAGGCTTAGAAAGAATGAACCTGTGGAAAATGAGGGAGAGTTTCTTTTTATGTGCGTGATTTACGGGAAGAAATGCTCGAGTCAACTAGGCCTGGTCAGCCATCAGAGAACTCATAGGAATCAACTCATTGTAAATTGTGATATCGATATTGTTCTCAATAGAACATGTGCAACCTGTGGAAAGGTGTATCTTTCAGTTGGAAGATTCAAAAAGACATCCCCCACCCCAAGAAAAAAATCATACTGTAGCATCTGTTCCATCTGTCAGCCAGTGCATTATGTAATAGAATGTGAAAATATTTGCGCGGGCTCAAGAGTCATACAAGGGCCTAATAAAGCATCATTAATGACTTTGCTCGTTTACGAGAAAGCACCCACGATATATATATATATATATATATATATATATATAGAGAGAGAGAGAGAGAGAGAGCGAGAGAGAGAGAGAGAAAGAGAAAGAGAGAGATGATGTTGATATGGCTGCTCTATGGGGTTACCTTGGGTCTCATGTCCATAAAGTGCTTAGCTCTACAAGCGCTTCATCAGACCCTAGATCTAGATATACATGTATACACATGCATATATATTCACCCATTTATGATCACACACATACGCGAATGCGCGCCCACTTTCGTCTGCGTATGTACATGTACATACACATTGCATATCTCCCACAAGACTATATTGTCATAACATTCCCGTGAACATATATACCTTTACCTAATAATAATGGATTGACTTATCGAGATAATTATAACAGTAAGAAAAAATAGTGTAAATTACAATATAGGGAAATTGGATGATAAGAATATAAAATATAAAATATAATAGGGGCCTAGAATACAAAATATATATATATTCCAAAAATATACGATTTGGTATATGATGTAAAATATAAAATATATATGAGATTTCTAAAATAGATATGAAATATCAATGGTAGTAGGGTTATAAATTATACAAAGTTACAGAAATATAAAAATATGTAAGGTATCTATCCAAATGTGCGTGCGTCTTCGTTCTTCTCTCAACTCTTCTAAAACTAAGATAATTTTATTTATAACCTTTTAAAGGGTAGAGGGATAATGCATTATCTTCTTTTTCTCTCTCGTTTTAGTCTTTCTCTCATCCTTCCATCCCGATTGGATTCGGGCTCGTCTTCAGAAGCTAGATCGTTACAATTTACCGTGTCATTTGCTTGGTGGTCACTTTAAATGGTCACCTATCGGTACTGTACTGTTTAGTATCAAGCACTTCGACTGTCAAGGATACTTCCTCTCTTCACTTCTGTACGTACTGTCTTTCTCTGAATTTGGGGGCTAAGTGGGTTGGGGGCATCCCGTCAGAACTCTGGCATGAAAGATCCATGACTGCAGATGCGTGTAACGTCAGCGATATAATGTCGGACATGTAGTACATCAGAGGTGATTAGTACTATACTGGGGAACTGTGAGACGGGGACAGGAGCAAAAGTTAACCAGGAGAAGTCGGTGAGATTGCAGCTGGGCACCTGGAGAAGCAGGTCTATGCCGTCCAACAGTATCGTGGGGCAGTGGACTGCTGTACAGGTTAAATTGCTCAAGGACGTGACTTGCGGGGTGGTTAGTTTCAGTCAGAAATGGGCTGTGAGGAAACTGTCCATGAAAGGCTGGGTGGTGCTAGCCAATGCTTACTTGGCTTATGCTATCACCAGTCTCTCGTGCCTTGCTCCACTTCATTGCTGATCAGATTGAAGCTTTTGGCGTTTCCTCTTTCTGTGGAGGGGATGTGTTCTATTGGTCAAACAGTTCATTCACTGTCAACACACACTGAGTGGAGGACTGATCATGCAATGTCTAGTGATGCGCAGTCACGCGCTGAGGCTGCGACATATCCAACATTTCTTTAACGATAAAGAGGTGCGATTACCGATTGTTAGATCCACAGATCTCCCCCCTGACTGAGCTGGAGTCCTAGATGGAGCGTAGACTAAGGCAGGGTGCTTGGCAGCTTGAGTGCTGGCAGGCGCGTACTCCTTACTGGCATTTCTTCTCGCTCTTTATGTTCCAGCTTCAAATACCACCACGGTCAACTTTGCCTTTCATCCTTTTTGGGGTCGATAAAATAAGAACCAAGTGAGTTCTGGGACCGATTTAATCGACTTGCTTGCTTCCTCAAAATTTCATCTGAGAGTTTACATCATATAATAGTCCTATTATTTGATGAAAACTCTCAGCTTATTTTGCTGGGTATAATGGAAGGTGTCGGCTCTTCACTGCCTGTAGACTCTGATGACATTAGTTTACTGATCATGCTTCAAGAACTCTGCGGAGAACCCTTACAGCTGCAAGCAGTGCTAATTTTTGTGGGTGTTCTATCTTTATATTTGTAGCAATCTTTTTGAGCCATGTTGGTAGTTGAGTGCTGATACTGCCAAGGGCGCCATTTACTACTGGTATCACGTCCACACTTTTCATTACCCAGAACTTTCGTATATCCCAAACCGTCGTAGTTGTTCAATTTTTTCTTCTTCCTCTTTGTTTCCCACAACCATGTCAACTTCCTGACGTCTGATCTGATGGTTACACCGAATCATTGCATCCAACAGGATTTTGCAGTCTTATTTCTAGGATTTGGTCATACAACTTCTTTGCTCTTTGTAGGCCGTGATTTCCACAGAGTTCCTACCAATGGAATAGTTAGAATGTGAGAAAAAATATTTTGCTTTTTTTGTTCCGGGTTTTTATATTCTGATTTCAAATCCTGTCACAGTCAACTTTGTCTTTCATATTTTAAGGGCTGAAAATATAAAGTACTAGTCAGGTACTGAAGTCGATCATACTAACTCTTATTCTCCTTGCTGGACTTGTGTGAAAATTAGAATTATTATTATCGCTATTTGTTGAATTAGTAGTGTGGTGGGTAACATTATCTAAGGCTGCAAGCTGGCAGAGTCATTAGCATGCTGGACAAAATGCTTAGCAGTATTTCACTCATCTTTACATTCTGAGTTCAGATTCTGCTGAGGTTGACTTTGGCTTTCATACTTTCAGAGTCGTTGAATGTAAGTGTCAGTTGAGCACTAGGGTCGATGTAAAAGACTACTCCGTTCCCCAAAATTTCAGGCCTTGTACCCGTATTAGAAAGAATTATCTTTATTTAAAGGTATGCACAAATGTATTACATTTGAATATCAGGTCACTACTGTTCATTTGGTATTGAGGACCTTTTGAACAATCGTTGCAAATTCTAATATAACAGATTTCTGTATTAATCCAATTTTCGTATTTTCTCCAACTTCAATAAGAAACTACCAAGTTTATTGATATCAGTACCTAGGGCGCCTATAACTACTGGGATAACTTTTGAAGAAACCCTCCAGAGTTATTGAATTTCTCTTGATCAATCTTGGCATTTTCTTTTTGTTCTTCCGTTTTTTTCTTGTTTCAACTGTTACATTCAGACACAACCACATCTGGGATGACACGCTCTTTGAAAACTTTATCCATCATGATAATATCTGTTCGTCTTTCTTGAATTTCATGATCTGCTTTACCCATAATACCTTAAACTGCTCATTCTCTATCACACTGTCTGGTCGTTGTTGGTACGATTCCCCACTTAATTCAAAGCCTCTTTGAAGTAATCGTGCCTGCATTTATCCTCTTTCTGGGAAAAAAGAACTCCAGTACGTATTATGTGCAGAATTGACTCACCATTCTCGTTACACATTCTGCACTAAACGCTTTCCATGGTTCTGTCTATTCTTGCTTTAATGACATTCGTTTGTAATGACTGAATTTGAGCAGCCACAATGAGGCCTTCCATTTGTTCTTTGAGTTCTCCATTATTCAACCATAACCACGATTTATCTGCTGCAACATCCTACCTTCGTCTGAAATGCTTACCATGTAACTCTTTTCACCAGTTGTATCTTTCATGCTTCTGTTTTCTTCTTTTCTTGTATTCTTTCACAATCTGCAAAGTGTCTTCTCTCTTACTTTTCTATATCATATCCTGCCATCTCCATGCAATTTTCTATCAATATCAAACCTCTCCTTCCTTTGTTCCATGGTAGGCTTAACTTATGAACACTGTCTCTAGGATGTAATTGTCTTTGTATTTCTGTCCTTTCCAGTTTATATAAAGAGAAATATAAAAAAATGTTTGCATTCAGTTACACGTCTTTACATTCTTAGTTTAAAATCTCACCTCTCCATTTCCCAGAATTTAAATAGTGAATTGACTTAATTACATTCTCAATTTTGTGGCCTTGTGCAGACATCATTAATATTATTAATATTATGAAAGTATTGGGTATGTAAGTTTTCTGAGCACCAGATTAAATGCCTAGTATTATGAATTTAAATCCCATCATTTAGTTTGCCTTTCGTCCTACTTTAGTCAATATAATAAATAGCAATCAGTCAATGGTATTGATTCAATTGATTGTAATTACCCCACCCCTCACTTCATGACATTAGCATCTTAGGGATTCAGTTATTTAAAGAGGAAAGATAAAATGGATTAAGAAATATAAAGCCAGAAATTTCTTTTAAATTTAAGTTTAAAATTATTATAAATACAGAGAGGTTCCTTTAATTTTATTAACTTTCATTTAAAACTTAATTTTTGTATTTTTAGATGAAAGAAAATTCAAATTAACTAGAAAGAATTTGAAGACAAAAACGACTTCACATTTGAAAATACAGGTAATAGAAAAAAGAAACAGGTAAGTACTGAAAGCAAGAAAATCAGAAGAATTATGTGTACAAAATATGAATGAGATTGTGCATGATGTTGTTGTTGTTGTCGTTTAACTCTCGGTCAGTTCACATCAAACTAACTTATGACAATCAATATTTTATCAATGCTTATTCCATTTCTTTGTAGACACAGGGCATCTAGGACTATGATATCCACATCCTGCCATCTTACAAAAGAAGAACATGAAGTCAGTCATAAATGTACTGTCTAAACATAAGGCAGGATGGTCATGACTGGAAAGACTTTCACTCTAAGTCTGTGGGCACAGGACGTCATAAAACGTGTACAAAAATACGAAGCACGTGTGCATGCAACATGAACTATTCTTTCGAACAACGAAAGACACAAATGGAAAACAAAACAAACATACAGAACGACCCTTCATCAGTTGTTGGCTGTTTCTCTATTCTCGAATTTCGAGCTTTTAACAACAATATAGGCTTTCGATAAAGTAGTTGCTCCCGCAAGGCAAATTAAGTAAAATTTGGGATTTTGCGGATGGTCAAAATAGGTAACACAAACAAGACAGTGAAAACAAATAGGAAGGGCTGCTTATCCTAAACGAAGTTGTGGTGGCGAACGCGTAAATCGAGTTAGGATAGGAAACAAACAAGAACACGTCTTCCTTGTTCCAGCTACAACGGAAAGAAAGTATGAAATATGTCCGATGATCACATGGCAGCTACGTGAGCAAGGAAGGAGGAGTGAAGGAGAGAGTGACAGAGTAATAGGATAGAACAGTGGGAAAAGAGGACGTAAAAGAATAAGAAAGAGAAAATAAGATATATATATAGGGGAAAATGCACACTAGGTATAAACGAAATGGTTCTTTTTATAAGAACAAAGATATATACATACAAATAAATGATTTGAAGTAGAATTAAGAAATATAAAAATCCTTATGATGAGTCATTATAGAAAGTCATACCGGTTTCATCATCGCTGTTCACTGACTTTGAATCAACATCAATTTCCAAACGTTGTTGGGTCTAATAGAACCGGAGCGAAAGATCTGTATGAAAGGGAGGTAAGCAGTTCTGAAAGTGATGTAATTTGATTAATATGATTGAAAGAGTATGAATGGTATTTAAGATATATGAGGATTAGCTGGATTACTGGTATTAGTAAGGTTAGTAGAGTCCTGTATTAAGCTGTGTGTTCATGTTAAGTTATGGTTGATATTTATGAATGAAAGTTGCCTCTTTATTTAGTCTTTACTACATTGAGGTGTTCTAGGAGCATTGATAAAAGCGGAAAATTAGGAAGTTTGGTTTATGATTCCTAGCACATCTACCTATGTGCTCACCTGTTAGTGTCTATATTGTGGGAAGCTGATTTGTTGTTTTTGAAGCGTTGTTCTTCGTATTTGTCCTATAAAGTGGTTTTGGCAACCTAAGCAGGTAATAATATAGATTTGGTTTGCAGAAGCACAAGTGAAATGTCACTTTATCTTAAATATTTCACCTCGTTTAAAGTGAAATTCTGTACCCTCCGAACGTTGGGGGCATGAGTCTCAGTTAGGCCACCCCCATTTTTCACTTTTGGTCCCGTTGTTAAAGGATATAATCTTGCGCCGGTTATAAGTTTTTCAATGATTTCGGTTGCATTTTGCTTTTGATAATTTTGTGTGAGCCCAAAATTTCCTACATTGTTTTATCCCCAGTGGGAATGGGGAAATTTTGGATGATGATGTTGAATGCCTCATTGTTTCTGGGGTTATGTGTGAAGATGTATAGGGGTACTTTTAAATTTGGTGTAGTATAAATTTGGTGTAGCTTCTCTTAATACTCCTATGTCTAATTCCTTTGAGGTACCATATGTTTGTTGTGATAATTTGTATATTTTATGTTCTAGATTACAAAGTTCGCAATCAATGGGGCAGCACGAGGGCCCATTGCAATTCCACATTTTTGTTGATAGTAAACTGTATCCAACATGAAGTAGTTGTTCTGGAGGATAAATTTCAGTGCTGGGATTATGAAGCTGTGGTTGATGCGTCCTGGGATCTCTTCTGGGAATTTTTATAGCTAGATGATTGCTTTTATATCATGATGGTGCGGGATTTTGATGCACAAGTTCAACACATCCAATGATACTAAGAGGGTTCCTTCATTTATTGTTTCGGGAGGTCGTTAAGCATGTCTAAATCATTCTTGATGAAGCTTTTAACGTATTTTTTAAAAAATGGTTTAAACTGTCGAGGAAATTGTTCAAACGGCGAGTTTCAAAATGTCTTAGTTTTGAGGTCAGTAGGAAGAGGAATATTAATGCATAGGCTTCATGAATCTTGGATAAATAATCAATTTCTTTTTAGGGAGGCCCTTTACACGTATTTGAATTAAGAAGGATACGTTTTTAAGTGTCTTCTTCGGGTTATAGTACTCTATCATCTCACAGTAAGTATCGTTTTCCAGAAGGAGAGTACTGAATTGATATTGTACTCTGTGTCCATCACTACTACCGCACTTCCTTTAATGCGCCCTTTAATGATTACGTTTGTATCATTTTTGAACTCAATTAGGTTTTTCCTTTCTTTGTGTTGAGACTGGAGTAATGTTTTTGTTTTTGTAGGGCATTAAATGGAAAATTGGTAATGTGTTCATAAAAGTCATCAAGTCCTTTATTTCTGTCTTTCGATGGAAAGTATTCGCTTTCGTTTGTCACTGTTGTAGTTATGAAGTGCTTGTATGAAACGCAATTTTCAGCAAAAGTCCATAGTGTTATCGTTGATTTCATTTGGGTTCGATCTGCGACGTATTGGTGTAAACTTCAAACCTATTACTAAAATATTAGTTTGTGTACTACTTAGGATTTTCTTTGATAGGTTGATTACTTTCGGTTGTTCATGCATATTTTGTTCCACTTTACGTCTCTGTTTCTCTGAATTAGGTCTAAAAATGGTTGTAGTAGGAAGTCTGTATTGTATTTTTTTTGGTGTGGAGAAATTGGCTGTAAACTGCGTCTGTGGTAGTATGTTTATTGGTGGGGACTGCGTAGCGGACTAGATTATGGTTATTCTGAGGGTGGTTATACTGTCTATGGTTGATGTGGTTTGGGTTAAATTTGTTGTTAATTTTGTAATGCGGGTAGAGGGAAAAATTATGTTGTCTAGTTAAGTTGTGTCTAGTTGAATGTTTAAAGAATCCATGCTGAAAGTTAAGTCACGGAGGCAAGTTATTTCATCGTCTACTGGATGATGGGGTAGATTGCTAGGTAATGGTTCTTGTAAGTTATCGTTAGATTGGCGGGTTCGATGGATCCTTTGATTTGTGTAAAGGGACCTTTAAAATTGCGGCCGGATTTTCTATTAGTCGCGTGAAAACTGTTTGCTGGCAAAAGCTGGGAAGGGTTAGTGGAGTTGTATCCCCAAGATTATCTGCAGTTTGAGTTAGGAAAATGTGAGGTCATTTCTGTGTGAGTTTTCGCTTTCTTTTTCTTCAGGAAGGTGTTATCCGACATGTTTTCTGTGTTGAACTGTGATTCATAGTTTTAGTAATAATTACCTTGCTTTTCCCAGCGTTGTACGGAATTGGTTTCTTCAACTTCACATATTGTTTTCCATATTTCGGAAACACTATCCAAGAGTTGTCCATCAGAAGGTTTACTTAACTCGGTATATATTTCCACATCTATGTTTTATAATTGTTTTTTTATTTTGTTAAAGATCTGAGTATGAGGAGTTCGATTTCTGTCTTAATTTGTTCGAACGCCAATTTCTCCTTTAGTTGCTTTTTGTTGGTCCTGCTACTTTAGTACCGGTTTAATTTGAAATTTACGTAGTAGGATTAGTGAAGTAGAATTTAACCAGCGTTCATATATTTCCACTTATTCCAGAATGAGAATATTATTCGAGCTTTAAGGTTCTTGTTCCAGAAATGGATAATGCGGTTTTTAATTGATTGAGTTAATGGGGAGGGGAAGGTTCTATCATATGTATCGTTTGCATGAGGATTTTCATTTTATACATGTATTAAAAGGCGACGGTTGTACAATGATACCTAATCAAGTCAAATATTGATTGACTTGTTCCTTAAAATGTCCTTTCTATTCTTTTTCCTTTGCCACTTGTGTAAATCGGTTAATTTAATCAATTTTGCTAATTAGGAGTCTCAAATTTCAATTGATCTCTTTCGGGTCTTTTAATGTAACGTCGTTGAAGATTTAACTGAGTGTTTTGATTTCTCGGGCATTTTCAAACTCACGTGTGGTAAAGTATAATGGATACAAGTTTCAAAGAAAAAAGACTACAGGTGGTATAAATAGGGGAAAAGTGAAAAGAAACAAAGAAAATGCACACTAGATATAAAAGTAATGGTTCTTTTTATAAAAACAAAGATATATACATACAAATAAATGATTTGAGGTAGAATTAAGAAGTAAAAAAATCCTTATCATGTGTCAATATAGAAAACCATACCGATTTCATCATCGCTGTTCACTGACTTTGAATCAACACCGATTTCCAAACGCTGTTGGGTCTAATAGTACCTGAGCGATAGATCTGTATGTAAGGGAGGTAAGCAGTTTTGAAAGTGATGCAGCTAGATTAATATGATTGATAGGGTATGAATGGTATATGAGATGTATGAGGATTAGTGGGATTATTGGTATTAGTAAGGTTAGTGTTGTCCTGTATTAAGTTCTGTGCTCATGTTAATTTATGGTTGATATTTATTACTGAAAGTTGCCTCTTTATGTAGTCTTTGCTGCACTGAAGTGTTCTGGTAACATTGATAAAAAGGAAAAATTAGGAAGTTTGGTTTATGATTCCTAACACATCTATCTATGTGCTCACTGACCTGTTAGTGTCTATATTGTGGGAAGCGGATTTGTTGTTTTGAAGTGTTGTTCTTCGTCTGCGGGACTTTCATGCTTGACATGCTGTGGTTTCTGCAAACTAAGCAGGTGACAACGTAGATTAGGTTCTCAGAGGCACAGTTGAAATTTAACTTTATCTGAAATATTTCATCTTGTTTGAAGTGAAATTCTGTACCCTCCAAAAAGTGGGGCCATGTACCACGGTTAGGCCGCCCGCATTTTCCACATTTTGTTCCGTATCATTGTGATATTCTTATGTTTGTAAACTTATGTTTCCTCTGATAATTACAGATTTTTTCTAATGAAGTAAAATTCTCATTTTCTGTTAAAAAATGCATAAAAAACAGCTGTAATGAGCTGACATTTATCCATCGTCTGTTATTATTCATTTGATTATAATCCACTGAGGAAAATTACGACTCGTCAGACACCATAGCGTATACCAACTACGTACAATTCAACATAACACGTATTTTTGACCAGCTCCTAGGTCCTAAATATTCATAAGGTTAGGTTTCTCTGTGTGCGCAACCAGAATAGCCTATTTGATACTTATCAATCATAGACCGGAACCACAGTTTATCCAATCCTATCTGGTACATATCTTTTCAAGTACCCGATTCTATGTGAATCCTTATTTTCCCACCGTCTTCCTTTTCTCTTGTATTTTACTCTACCTCCCGTTTCTGAAAAAAAACCTCTGCTCGAAACGTAAAATACCCTTTCTTTCTTTCCTTCTGTGAGCGTCTTATTAACAATTTGCATGTACCACGTCCAAGCGCTGTTGCTTTTCTTGTCTTTTTTGCCCGTTTTTTTTATTAAATATAGGCAAATTTGTTGTTGAAAATGCACAACAAATTTGCCTATATTTTCATTCATGCATGGAAACACCTCCTCTTTCGTTATATATATATATATATATATATACATATATGTGTGTGTGTGTGTGTGTGTGTGTGTGTATGTGTGTGTGCGTGTGTGTGTGTGAGAATAGAATAATTTTTAAGGTATAATTCCTATTGTTCCTATTGTTTATCACTTGCTTCTGTTACATTTGGTTTCTCCACCTTTTCTGCCATTTTTAGACTTTTCAGTATATTTCTATTTGCCTCTCTGAGAAATTGCCTCTTTTTAAATTCTCTCTTAATTTCTTATAGCTTCCTTTTATCTTTGTTTGTCTCTCACCCTTCATCTGTTACTGAATCATTCTTTCTGTGCATAACTTTTCACTTGTCATTTTATTTCTTAAACCTGAGTTTCTTCTCCATTGTCTCGATTTATTTCCATGCAATAACAAAACTTTTCTATTCGACGTTCACAGCTAAAGACTTAAATATTTATCTTTATACACATCTTAACAATTAATTTTATTAACCTGGAATTTTACCATTTATTGATTTTGCAGACCAGAACGTCAAGAAATGGCTCAGGCATCTGGTCAGAAACACAAACATGTAAGTTTTTTTTTAATCTTAAAATATTCTTGAATAGTTCTGAATTATGATGAATGATTTATTGAGAATTTCACCAGTAGATTAGCTTAAAATCAACGCTGTATATTCTGTTTATGAATAATTTCATATATTTTCTCACATTGATACGACTAGTTGCTATCTTTTATACCGGTAGACCAAGCTATTATTCTTCAGACTGGTAGAGCCATCTGCTATTTTTGCAGTAAGTAGAACTCTATCATATCTCACACTAGTAGGGGCAAATTTTAATTTCTCCGGAGACTGAATAAAATAGTAGATTTTCGATCTTTGTTGGGTTCACATGAGAGGCATCCATACTATTCTGACAGCCTACAGAGAAACAAGCATCCAAACTGTTTATATACTCAGCAAATGCAGCAGTTACTCCATGAAGGAGTCCCTAATTTGCATACCGAAGATGTTTGACACTATAAATACCAGTGGCCTGTCAATGGGTATGTGTGCATGTATGTATGTATGTATGTATGTATGAAAGTATGTATGTATGTATGTATATTTGTATGTGTGTGTATATATTCATACATAATACACAATGACACGTGCACCCAGAAATATGCCTGTGTGTGTATGTGTGTGCGTGTGTGTGTGTCTTTGTGCATGTGTGTGTAGCACCAATCACAGGACTTTCAGCTTCATGGAAGAGATTGGATGTTGATCTCAGAATCTTGGACAATATGGAGGAGATTACATGGGATCAAGATGATTGGCGATATGCACAACTAGATCCTTCACTCAGTTTCCCTCCTTTTCAAGACACTCACCACCACCCATCACCTCCCTAGCATCAGTTCTTCTTTCATACCACTGTTTTTCTACCCAGAATCACTTGTCTATTTATCTACCCTTCATCCTTTACTACTCCTCTCTCCACCCATACTTTCAATCCTTGCCCCTTCTCTAACCTCACTGTGCCTCCAGTTTATCTCCCCTCACCCACGACCATACCACTCACTTTTCCTGTACACTGTTCTTCCTCTTTCTCTCCCCCATCCACTCCTCCAACTTACCCAACAGCATGTCATCTCTCTCTCTCTCCCTCTCTCTTCCTTCGCCTTTTTACAGTATCACCATTTCTTTTCTGTGGTTCTGCATTAAAACATATCCCTACTCCCCATTCTTTCCTACCCACCTCCTACCGTCAATGCTCAACCTGACACCTCATCACACCTATCCTTTTTTTACTCTCCTACTCCACCCGATTACTTCCATCCTCTCTTCTAAAATACGAGGAGTCATGTAACTCCTTTATAGCAGCAATCTTTTGCTGCTCCGACGCTTTTCTCTCATTCTTTACTCCTTTCAACTCTTTCTTCTCGGATAAACTTGTCCCACCTTGGTGTTCATAATCTTGTAAGAAACATGGTAGTCCCACTTGTGTTGGTGGAATGAAAAATACACCCAGTATATGTTGAAAGATGGTAAGCATTAGAAGAGTATCATGCAGTATCAAACATGCCAAAGCACACAGGATCACGACTCCAGCATGGAACAGGATGACTTTGACGATGATGTTGATGTTCTTAAATGGGAGAAGGGGGAGAGTATATCACTGTATCGACCAGATTATTAAATGTTGCTATACTTCGCTTCAGGCTGGTCACAATGAGCTCTTTCTTGATTGCATAATTCTTATCCATTTTGACCCCAATTGTCGAACTAAATCATGTTCCCATATTTAAGGAGGCCTTGTGTGTGCCCCTTTCCAGCCTATTGGATATCACTCAGCAACGGTGTTGGATGGTCACATTGCCAACAAGAGAGGATGGTCAAATGTGTTGCTATGATTTCGGAGAAATAAACAAGCAACAAAAATATCACTGAGAGAGAAAGAGAGAGAGAGAAAGAGAGCGGGAGAGAGAGAGAGAGAGAGAGAGAGAGAGAGAGAGAGAGAGAATTATCACTATAAGAGGGTGCAGGGTAGAAAGAGAAATGTTATAATATAGGAATGTCAACTTTTCGTAAAAAGAGGACTGTTTTTACAGGGAAAAACACAAAAAAAAGGAATCAGTTCAATTTACATGAAGACAATTTACATGCAATCAACCGGGTGTTCTATCGGTATATATGTCTTCAGTTGCATGTTTCTGTATGAGGAACACCGAATGAGGAACACCGAATATATATATATATATATATATATATATATATGTATATATATATATATTAATATATAGTATTAGGGAAAAGAACCAAGGTTTATGAACTCATCGATGAAAATCCACTGTCACACATAGAAAAAAATTATAATTAAAAGTACATTAAATAAGTATATAATATAATGCAAAGTAAATATCACAAGATCAAGATAATGAAATGACTACACGTGTTTCATAACCAATTTTCAAATAGAAAGAAATTTAAATCGATTAAAATCGAAAATCAATTCTATTCAAAAATATAGCTAATCTTCAGGTCAAAATACAACAATGATAATAAATGAATGTATATATCAACCAACAATAAATAACAAATGAATGTATATAAAATACTTATTATATAAAGATAGAAAAATATTATTAAAATATCAAAATAATAACCTTTCAATAATCAACCCTACATCCATTATAAAATAATCTAATAAGTATATTATATATAAAAACCAACAACACAAATTTTTTCGTTTAAAATACAATTTGAACAAAGTTTAAGTTTAAAATACAATTTGAACAAAGTTTAAGTTTAAAATACAATTTGAACAAAGTTTAAGTTTAAAATACAATTTGAACAAAGTTTAAGTTTAAAATACAATTTGAACAAAGTTTAAGTTTAAAATAATAAAGATATTATTAGCACATATTTAAATGATGCAATATTTAAGCTAGGTCGTTTATGATTAAAAACATTTATTTATAAGACGTCTAGTGAAAATATTCCGTATAGGAAATTAACATAAAAAGACTAGGAATTTATCGCAAAAACAGTATTAATCGAAAATATTTCAACCTTAATAAAATCAAAGTTCTATATTAGGCTAAAATGGTACTCGAATTTCAAAATAATTTAGTGTTAAATGAGGTATCAATTAAAATTATCATTAAAATTATCATTAAAATTATCATTAAAAACCAATTGAATAATAAAAAAATACAAGAATATTTATTTATTCCAAATAATAATATAACATCGTAAACAAAGTAAAAAATATACAAATCAAAATGTTATTATATTTCAAACTGAAACTGAGACGTAAAAGTCAAAACTCGAGGTTAATTAGAAATCAAAATATGAATGAAAAAATTATTATGAATGAAATATTAAGCTTAATATAGCTTAGGTCATAGTAAAAAAACATTAACGATACTATAAACAAAGAAAAAGGCTAGTTGTTTATATCATAATATAGAATGATATATTAAACAATATTAATCGAAAATATTTCAAATCTAATCAAATCGAAGTCATATTTAAGTGGACAAACAAAAGGAAGGCCTTCAATCAATTTATTGAGAGTAACTTATATGAACCAGAACAGTTTCATTCAAATTCGTTGGTTCTTTTGAGTTTCAAACGCGATGCTAGTCATCAGCCAGTTTGAATTTGAATTCAAATTCAAAATGGCTAACGACTTGCATCGCGCTTAATTCTCAACGAATTTGAATCAAACTGTTTTGATTCATATATATATATATATATATATATATATATATATATATATATGTATGTATTGGTCGGGATTATGAGTTTTATATGTATGTGTATATTTCCTTAGGTGGACAGATAAATCATTTGTTTGACCGCATATTACAGATTGACGCTTCACCTATAAACTCCCCAATAATACATCGCAAGCCAAGTCTGGTTCCAGGGAGTTTAGTATCCCTAAAATATGATGCACTTAATAGCTCACTACTGCCCCTTTGTTTCTCGCCTCTTTTCTAAGTTCGTCAGAGAATTCTACTGACATCCTTTTCTCTCGGTCTTTTGATGACTCTAACTCCTTCTTTGTATCAATGCTTTCCCTCTTGTCATTATTTCTAATACTATGTCACTGTAGGTGCCCACCCCATTTCATTCTCCAAGCTCTTATTGGTTCACATACATTTCTTCAATATTTAAATATGCTGCTAGTTTGTGGATTCTTTATATTTCAACTTTCTGGCTCTTAGGTTGATCGCATTTACCATATTTAAGAAGCAATACGTTAAATTTTTACGCATCATGAGTCCATTCTAACTGATGTGTGTGTGTGTGTGTGTGTGTGTGTGTGTGTGTGTGTGTGTGTAAGTAATATCGTGTAGAATATTGGTTTGAACTTTTTGTAGTCCTACGCAAAATCAACGGGCACAATGAATTGAGAAAGAATGGACCTCGTCTCAACCACCTTCTCTTCATGAATGATTTTAAAATGTTCGCCAAAAGCAGAGTCTGAAAAGGAGAGGCTGGTGTTGAGTCTGTGTTAATGTGCAACAAGGATATAGTGACGGAAGTACGTAACTCGAAGTTTGCGGTGCTTACTTTGAAACGGGGGGAAAGAGTAAAATGTATGGGCAAAAAATTGCCAAACGGAGAGAGAATGAAGACCCAGATGATGATGGGCACAAGTATTTTAGAATCTTGGTAGGCCGTCCAGGTACGAAGTAAAGTCCACTAACGTCATCGACTCATCATCCTCCCCAAACAGCTGTGCAACGTGCTGCTGGAAAGCGCACACATCTGCTCAGAACCGAATAGCATGCGTCCGTCCTAATCCGTCAAAGGCTTGAGCGTGGTTTTGCTTCAACGTTGCGTCTCTGCTGTTTGGGCCCATCGGACGGCTTTAACTCCTTTGTTTTTTTAGCAAAAGAATCTTAGCTCTGACAACGCAATCTTCATATTTCACCTCAAAGAAATGGACAAGGGCCATTTTCCCTATTAACATGTTAGTTGCGATGCCTTTATTAATAGCCTCTTCTCACTAGTTCTCCCTCTAATCTGCTTCTTTCTATTGCTAAATCTTTACTAAATGCTATCGATTCTACGCCATTTGCTTTCTTCAGAGCGATCCGCTACTGGTTGTTGACGATTGCCTCCGTCTACCGCCGCTTAGCTAGTTCGCTAATCCAGTCCCTGTAGTTTTTGAGAGCTGGCAAGAACGCATTCAACTTTTAGTAACCGGGTCCCTGACAAAGGGCCCCTTTCTAAATCGACTGTGCATGTCACAAATTTGTGATCTGTGTAGCTGGTAAAACTTAAATTATGGACAAACTATGCTATCCTTATCCTCTGACGTAACAAATACTCAGTCTAAATACGATCTAGATGACCCGTTGTGGCGCATCAGGAAAATCCAGTTGGTCTTGTCAGAAAGCTTTTAAGTCATGAGTAATTTTTCGAGGCTTTTACACCCACTTCGCTATGTATTAAATCCACACAGTCCTTCCGTACGTCCAAAATACTATTCCAGTCCCCTACTAGTAATAAAGTGCAAGACATTCCCAAGAATGTTTCCAGACACCTGAAGAAATCTTGCATTCTAGCCCCTGTTGGGGCATAAACAGCCAGCAGTTTGAAAGTGCCGCCTTCGCTGCCATTAACATCTATATCCACCACTCTATCATCCAGGTCCAGGAAAATAGTCCGTACTGGGAGATATAAAGATTTCTGGAGTAGCACTGCTACAGCGCCACCTATTCCTGATAGATCACAAGATGAGAATATCTCATAGTCCTCGGAGATAGATGCTAGAGCAGAGATCCTTGTTTCAATAATGGTAGTCATATCTCAATCAAGCGACCTGAGATCATTGAGCAAGTGACCTTTTTTCCAAGCTGATCTTAGGCCACGTACATTTATACAGCCCATTCTCAGCTCAGTCATGCCAGTCAGAGAAAGAAAAAGAGGAGGTTACTGACATTGAATTTCGAAAAGGCCAGAAGATCCGGGTCTCACTACTGGCGAAAAGTTTCTAAAATACCCTTTCTCAGCCTTTTATCATCTCATATTTAAAAAATCCCCACATGGGAATTTTCCCCTTATAGTTTTATAAACGTCTGACGACGTTTAAACTGAGTGTCTTTCTTTTGAGAGTTTTGTGGATGAAATCCTCAAATTCCTTTCTCTCTGTCTCTATTTTATTTTTATTTTGACTTACAAAATCCATCATTTCACTGTTGTACTTGATCAAAACAATGAAATGGATGGATACATATCGTCTACAGTCTGAGGAATAATCTTGTTTTTGATGTCCCGTAATTTGCTCTTTCTGTGTTTCTGTGATTTCATGCTGTTGATGATGTTGTTTTTGAAGGGTTGTGAATCGTGCTGTAGTTGTGGATTCTCTGTTTCTTTTTGTTGATTTCTTGGAGCAGGGCTATGTACACTCTTCCCCTATCGCCTACTGTGATCCATTTTTCATTCAACTCTTCTTTCTCTATTTCATTGCAGTCAATATTGGTTTGGGAGGCAGGGCATTCAAGAGAAGCTTGCTTTTCTGTGGCAACCGGGGTGTAGACTCTTTCATTCGCTTGGCTTGGGAGTCGTTGTGGTCGTGGGTGTGGGTGTAGGAATCTTGAGGACTTGTTCATGATTTTGCGTTTGTAGTGTTTGTAGTTTGGCAGCAGTGGAAGTTTAGCTTTTCTTGTTTCAGGGTGGAAAGGCTTTAAGTGAGTCACAGATCCACACATGTGACACCCTGGCTTTCTACCCACCGCTAACAATGACACCTGAGTACCATCATAAAGATCGATAAGATCGGGTAGCTAATCGATATTGCCTTGCTTATCTTGTAACATCAGTTCCATACCTTTACCTGACCAGTTTTACCTAGGTATTTTCTTGGCCTCCAAGACTGACACTTCGTCTTTTTCTAAACCTGTTACGACGGTCGCCACTAACCAGTTGATGGATATTTCTGGCTGCACATTCAACAATGTAACCCTTGCAAGGCACTTACCATGAGAGTTTGTGATTAATGTAGCTGTCATTACTCAAAGAGATCATGGAATGACACCTGGATTCTTCATCCGTACCAAATTTCGCCTCAGTAGTTCCAAACTTCTTTCCTCCAGTGATGTTGACTCTCTGTTCGTACATGCGCCCGAGACGTTTTTGTATTTAGCTCTCCGTAGCATTTTCCACCCGGTTGGATTTAACTCCATTGCAGCGGTATGTGACCGCGAAACTCAAAATATTCTCCATCACATTGGATGGAAGGTTTAGGAGTACTCCTCTCTCATTCCTCGAAGCAATTTTTTTTGCCATTTTAAAATCTTCTACATCTATGCAAATATCCTCCAAATTTATTGCAGCAGTCGCAAAAGAAATTGCAGCGGAGGCAGTTTTAGCGGTGGTGGTAGAAATGATATCCGTGTTTCTAAGATTTACTTCTTGTGTATCGTTGTTTTTGTTGTTGTTGTTGTCGTCGTCACTGTAGCTGCTGTTGCTGTTGTTGTTATTGTCGCTGTCTTCACCGAATGTTTTGACGTTGCTTAGAGACGAAACACTATTCGCCTCGGTGACGTTATTAAGTGTATCTTTCCTCTCTTTCTTCTCTGCCAAGGAACGCGCGCCGATGTCGAATATTATGATGGCTTATTTATCAGACATCTTTCAAAAAAAAAATAATTGCAAAATATTTGCTTTTACCTCAGTTAGTTAAATTTAAAAAATTATTGATGCGCATCCCCTGCAAAATAGTGGGTTTTTCTAGGTAAAAATACTATCGGCGCAGTTCAAACAATTTCAGAAGTGTATTGTTAATAAAAAAAATGAAAATACGGGGCCTTAGAAGGCCGAAAAGATTACAAAGACTATTTCAATTTACGGAGCTTCAAATTTTTCCTGACTTTGCAGTATGGTGGCAATAATAATAATAATAATAATAATAATAATAATAATAATAATAATAATAATAATAATAATAATAATAATAATAATAATAATAATAAGAAGAAGAAGAAGAAGAAGAAGAAGAAGAAGAAGAAGAAGAAGAAGAAGAAGAAGAAGAAGAAGAAGAAGAAGAAAAGAAGAAGAAATAGACAGAAAAAGAAATAGACAGAGAAAAATCCCAGCAATGGCTGAGAAGCTCAAGACTCAAAGCAGAGACTGAAGGATTTTTAATTGCTGCACAAGACCAAAGCCTCCCCACCAGAAATTACCAAAAGCGTATAATGAAAAGAAACATAACAAGTAACTGTAGAATATGTGGAGACGGACAATAAACAATAAATCATATTATCTCTGGCTGCCCAGTCCTGGCTAAGAAGGAATATATTCACAGACACGACAGAGCTGGGACCTATATACACTGGAAGCTATGCCAACACTATGGAATTACAACAGAAAAAAGATGGTATAAACACACGCCAGAAAAGGTCACAGAAAACGAGAAAGCAACCATACTCTGGGATATGCCAATACACACAGATAGAGAAATTAAGGCAAATAGACCAGATATAGTTGTCAAAGATCATGAAGAACAAAAATGCTTTCTAATTGATGTATCAATACCAGCAGATGACAACGTTTCTCTAAAAGAAATGGAAAAACTTTCAAAATACAAAGACCTGGAAATAGAGGTAACTCGAATGTGGAATCTAAAAACAGAAACAATTCCTATCATAGTAGGTGCCTTAGGTATAATAAAAAAAATATTCAGACAAATACATAACAAAAACACCAGGACTTACAAATATATATAACATACAGAAAATTGCACTACTAGGCAAACTACTAGGCAAACTACCTCCAGTGCTTGAAAATGGTCACATCTCACTCCTCTGGAACTTCACCATTTAACATGACAGAAAGATAGATGCAAATAGGCAGACATTATATTGAAAAACTTCAGATAAAAACCATGCCTCCTCATTGATATGAGGTCCCAATCGATATAAATGTATCTGTCAAGACCTACCAAAAATGAGCAAGTATAAAGATCTTGAAATAGAAATTGGCAAAATGTAGAACCTCAAGACTAAAACAATGCCTGTTGTCATCGGTGCCCCAGGAATTATAGCAAAAGGAGCTGATTGCTACGGAGCTCAGACATCAGGAAACCCCAAAATGGCTGAAATTCAAAAGATAGTGCTCATGAGAACAGCCCATATCCTACGTAAAATACTGTCTATGTAATCTCAGATGTTAAAACAAACTTCTAATTTTCTTATATTTTATAAAACATTCTCTAGAACAATAGTATGTGCAAAACCAAATCTGACATCTTAGGCATAACACCAACATGACCTTCTAACTTGTTGTCTCTTGAGGTCTCTGGGTGAGACTTGGAACCAACTTGTGCAAATACAAAGCAAAATTCAAGATATAATAATAATAGTAATAATAATAATAATAATAATAATAATAATAATAATAATAATAATAATAATAATAATAATAATAATAATAATAATAATAATATTAATAATAATAATAATAATAATAATAATAATAATAATAATAATAATAATAATTATAATAAAAATGACAATAACAAATGCCTGAAAATGTAATACCTCTATAAAATGCTGAAAATCTGTGAGTAAAACTTTAATCAAATGTTAATCACATATGCATCAATCCATATCTATACAGTCCCTCTCTATATATGCACATTACTGTTTCTTCGCGGTCTCTCGCTTATACATCAATAATAATTATAAACACGAAAGAAACATCAACACATTCCATGGGCGAAAAAGTAAACGCTGTAAAGACTCACCCATAACAAAACCAATCAATAGATAGTTACTTGAAGCAATCAGTTGTCGAAAAATAATAGTGGTGATGACGATGGTGACGAAAGTCATCTTAACTCAGTTTATGAGAGACAGGAGTTTTCGCAGAAAATCTGGATGTGACAGAAAAAAATGAGGTTGGATCTTTAAGAGAACGCCTCTCGCTCGGCAGTGGTTCAGAAAAGATGCTGGTTGATCACAGTTGTTATCCTAATACAGCATCAGTAAATTACAGAGCAGGGAGGAGAACTGGACCAGCGAAGAAAGCAGGATAGTGTTGCAGTGCTACTTAGAAGGTGAACGTAAAGAAGGGGGCTATAGAAAACGGGTGTTAATACTTTGGGTAGAAAAGGGCATATTTAAAGTGACTGAGTAGAGACTAGTGGATGAAGCTAATGCTATTAGAAGAAAGTGGATGACAGCATTGGAGGCGGAGGAGATCAAAAGTGAACTGGAAAGGAAAGACCAGGCAGTAGGAAAGACAAATAACAACATGAGATACAGCTGAACCCAAAGAAGAACTTAAAGTAAAAGATAATAATAGCACAACCAATAAGAAAGAAAAAAAACAGTCATCAGCAATTTAAGTGATCTAAGTGAGGAAGATCAAAAGAATTTAGATGAGTTGCAGGAAGTAATGAGTAAAGAAGTAAGAAGATTGTCAGCATTAAAAGGTACCAGCAGAAGGAAGCTGCCACGGCTGCCCCATACAGCCTCATCGCGCCACAGCAACTAAGGAGAGAAAAACTTTGGCAACATTTTAGATGCCAAATACTGGTCTACGTTTGGCCCATAAATGTAGTACAAAGAAGGAAATGAGACGCAGAAAGACGTGTCACACGAAGAATCCTACACCAGTTCGCCCTCCCATGATTCCGTCATTGTCGTTGACACTATTGCAATAACCTAGGTATTTCTGCAGGGGTGTCTACTTCAGTGCATGCCATCCCAACATTAGAAATGGCTTGCCGACACCACCATGAAATACGTTAGAATTTTCTTACCAGTGGAACCTGACCCTTCCATACGAATCGGAAAAGCAAGCGTTCTAATCGTGTTAGAGGTTTTCTTTGTATAAGGTGCAAAGGTCAGGCAGTAGTATGATGTATGCATTCGACACTTACCTCCGGCCTTTCTAAGGCAACTTGCTTTCAGCCCATTTCACTGCGAATTTGAATACTGCTTCTGATCTCTACAATGTTCCTATCCGCCTAAAGATCTGGTCTGCACCCGATTCCGAACATTTTTACTGGACACTTATCCAGCAACAGAAATTGTCGCTGCTAACATGGACTTACCTGTCCAAGAGCCAAGTTGCAAACACACTGATTTATCTTGGTTTATGTGTGATTCTGTACATAAAGAACATTCTTTCAACATTATATCGATCGCTTTTATATCCGATGTATCCAAAACAACGACAGTGAGTAGATATGACTTTCCTGTAACCTAATTCCAACGGGTTACCCCACCAAAGTATCTTGTTACGCAACCAAGCCTCCAACAAGAAAATATGTAAGAGCGGGGAGAGAGGGCATCCTTGGAAGACCGAGCGTTCCATGCTGAAAGATTTCGAGAGAGGCCCTTTAATTTGATCACAAAGCAGATACTGTTGTGCATTGTGGTGACCCAGCCTCTGAAAACTGGACCCAAACCGACTGCGCTTAGGATAGCAGTCAGATAGCTATGGCCTATCCTATCAAATACCTTGGATCGATTCCAATCGACCAGTGGTTTCGCAGAGCTATTTCTATTCCTGACACATTCTGCGATGTACCGAATGAAATGGAAGTTGTTGTGGATGGGTACGCCAGGGAACGTACGGGTTTCCACGTCTGCGATTACGCTATAAATAACAATCGCCGGCCTCGTAGCAAGTACCTTACTTAAAATCATTAACCTCGTGTTAAGCTGAGTTGTGGACCTGAAATTTACAATCACGTTTCCTTCGTTCGGGTTCTTCCTCAGAAGTGCCACTACTCCCTGACTCACTCGAATGGAAATTCACCCAGTTTGTTTTAAGATGTATTAGACAGCTGCCTGCCAAGAGAGGAGCAAACAAGTCTTGCATGTAAAAATATAGCTCATAAGGCAGTTCATGCATTCCCTGTGATTTGCGTCCCACACAGCAGATCAGTACATCTGCCACTTCCTCAGCTGAAATCGGCTTTCGCAATACACAGTCCCCTGTCCGACTGGTGCCACAAACCATGCAGACCAAATTCTAGGTTTGTTGCAATGCCGTCTCTCTGTCACAGAGGGGCATCCTACGGATTTTGAGCTGTCATGTTTCAGTGCACGCATCCTAGCTCGGACAATACAACCTTCGTTTTTCGTGCCGAAGAAATGGTCGTGAACCATTGTCTCCATTAGCATGTCGTTTGTTATTCCTCTTATGTGCGCCTATTAGGTTACTTATTAGTTTGTCGAAACTAGCAGATGCCTCTCTGATGATTATTCATGAAACCCACCACTCGATATATATGATAGCTACTGTCAATTCCTGCTTCGTTAGTATACTACTCCAATTCCTGCAATCATTCTGCACCGAGAAGAAACGTTTATTTGTCCCATAATCGGAACCATGTCCATTGGCTTTTTCTAGGTTGACTGTAAAGATCCCGAATTTTGGTCTATGAAATCAATGATCTGAATATCTGAACAATTTATATCTATCTGCAATCCTAATAAAGTAGTATCTAATAATAACTTGGATGATTCACAGCGATTTGACCAAGTTCACATTGGTGTATTTAGGAAATTGAGGCAAAGCCTTCAAACAGTTGGAAATGCCTGAGAGATTTTGTGAGGCATTCGCACTCCACTCACCTATCAGCTTCTCGCACATAATCTTTACTTGCATTGAACTAACTGCAATGATCGAGATTTTACTACAATCGTTAAGAAATAGTCAATATTTAGTCAAGAATGTTTATTTGTTCATGTGTTGCTGTTATGATATAACTTCGTTAAATTGATAAAAATGGAAGATTATAAAATTAGGTTGATGCTTACTGGCACATGTATCTATATGTCCACTGAATCCTATTTGTTTGGACTACAGTTTTCTAATTTGTGATCTATGCTGAGTCATGCATTGTCTTCAAGATGTAAATTTCTCCACATTTCCTTGGTGTTACTGAATACAAGTTTCTTTCGGATACATATAGTTTCTTATGTCGAAGACTTGCTTCTATTTAAGACGCTTTTCTGATCTTTCTCACATATAAAACATAGACCTTCCAAATATTTCAAAGGTTGGTTCTGTTGCTATTACATAGTTTGGTATTTCTTAATGTATTTTCCAGTGATTTGTAAAGAGAAACGTAAATAATTTCATACTTTCTTTTGATAAATTTCTCAAAGTATTTTCTCATTTTGTTTTTAATATAAATTTACTTATGTCAAACCTATTGATTTCCAGAACACACACACACACACACACACACACACACACACACACACACACACACACACACACACACACACACACACACACACACGCACACATACATGTACACCCACATGAATGCTCACACACACTCAAACGTGCACGTATTTCAATGAAGAAACTTTGGATCTAGGTTAAAAACTGGTTCTTTCTCTATTGGTAAGAAACCTTGAAATAATGCTGAATAATGACATACATACATACATACATACATACAGAATTGTGAGGGATCGATTCCAGGTCGAAACAATTGTAGTGATTTATAAAAATTCTCGTATGTTCCTTCTTCCGTCTTCATTTCCCATATATATATATATATATATATATATATATATATATATATGTATATAAGAATGAAAATAAAAGCTCAATTTAGGCAATCAACTTTTTTCATACACATACATAGTTATAAATTCGATTTAAATTGCATATATATATATATATATATATATATATATATATATATATATATATATATATATATATATATGACAAAAATCAGATTGAACTTTATGGATTTACTAATAAGAATTCTTAAGGCACTCTTAACCTCTCTTAATTTTAGTATAGAAAAATATTTTTACCAGTTCTCTTTTCCTTACATTTTTCCATTCATATTCCACGTACATTCTATTTACATGTATTTTTATGTGTATTTATATATATATTTATAATATAAATATACATAAAAACACATGTAAATAGAATATACGTGGGATATATATGGAAAAATGTGAGGAAAAGAGAGCTGGTAAAAATATTTTTCTATACTAAAATTAAGAAACATTAAGAGTGTTAAAGAATTTTTTCTTTTCAAATGTATAAATACTATATAATATAATCAGAAGAAATTTACTTTCTACGGCCGTTTCCAGAGTTCATGTCCCGGGAGAAAAATTAAGACAAATTTTACAATCCATGCAGAAAATGTCCCCTTCATCAGGAAAGGTATCCTCATTAGAAAAGCTCATTCTGACAATGTTTAGTTTATCTATATTTATATATATTTATATTATTAAACATATTCGTATATATTTTATATGTCGATATGTATTAATATATGTATATATAAATTTAAAATCGAATTTATAACTATGTATACTTTTGTAAAATAAAAGTTGATAGCCGAATTTGGGTTTTTATTTTAATTCTTATCTTTTGTCTTGGGTTCGACGCGAACACTTCTTAAGCAGTTCTATATATTTCTTACGAAATAATAATAATAATAATAATAATAATAATAATAATAATAATAATAATAATAATAATAATAATAATAATAATAATAATAAACGTTTCTCTAAAAGAAATGGAAAAACTTTCAAAATACAAAGACCTGGAAATAGAGATAACTCGAATGTGGAATCTAAAAACAGAAACAATTCCTATCATAGTAGGTGCCTTAGGTATAATAAAAAAAATATTCAGACAAATACATAACAAAAACCCCAGGACTTACAAATATATATAACATACAGAAAATTGCACTACTGGGTACTGCACACATTCTACGCAAAACACTTTCAATACAGTAAACATAAGAGCACCACAGCAAACCACAGCACATACCCAAGGCGCACAGAGCTGCGCTCGGTAGTGAAGTGAAAGCACGTTATAAAAATAAAACTACTGAATAATAATAATAATAATATTAATAATAATAATGATAATAATAATAATTATTATATGTATATATACATATTAGGTTGTCAAGAAAGTTCTTGCAGGGTTTTTAATTTTGGCTTTAAATGATGTCTTTTCAAATTAATTTTCTTTAAATTACTTTGACTTCATATAACATTTTAAAGCCCGTTTTTCGTTCTGTCTAATCGTGTTACTCTTTTTCTTTTTGAATAATTAGGTCATTTTTTCCGGAACGTTGAATACAACATAGACAAAAAGCAAATTCGCACAATTTACTTATTCCAGTTCAAGCTAGGCTCAAAAGGTGCTGAAACAGCTCGCGATATTAACGATGCGTTTGGCCCATGAACCACTAATGAACGTCCAGCACAATGCTGGTTCAAGAAATTTCGTAGCGGTGGCGAGAATCTTGAAGATAAGCGTAGTGGTCGGCCATCGGATGTTGACAACGATCAACTAAGAGCCTTAGTCGAAGCCAATCCACCCGCAACTGTTCCAGAACTTGCTTCAGAATTTGACGTAACGTACACGACAATTTCCAACCACTTGAAAGAGATTGGAAAAACAAAAAATATTTGAGAAATGGGTGCCGCACGAATTGAATGACAACCAAAAAAAAAAATTAAACTCCATTTTGAAGTGCATCTTCCCTTATTTTACGCAACAAGAACTACCCGTTTCTCGACCAGATTGTGACTTGCGATGAAAAGCGGATTCTTTACGAAAACCGGCGACGCTCATCTCAGTGGTTAGACGACGCCGACGAAGGTCCACAGCACTTCCCGAAGCTAAAGGTGCACCAGAAGAAGGTCATGGTGACTGTTTGATGGTTTACGGCCAGTCTCATCCATCACAGATTTTTGGATTCAGGTTAAACATTACAACGGAGAAGTACTGTCAGCAAATGGAGGAAATGCATAAGAAACTCTGACAACAACAGCCAGCATTGGTCAATAGAAAAGGACCAACTTTTCTCCACGACAACACTCGGCCGCACGTCGCACAACTGACCCTGCAGTAGTTGAATGAATTGGGCTACGAAACTCTGACCCATCCGCCATGCTCACTAGACCTGTCGCCTATCTACTACCACATTTTCAAGCATTTCGACAACTTCTTGCGTGAGAAATGCTTCAGAAACCAAGACGATGCCAAACACGTCTTCAACGACTTCATCGCCACCAGAACGCAGAAATTTCACGCTACTGGCATAAATAAAATTGCTTCGCGTTGACAAAAGTGTGTTGATTCTGATGGTGCTTATTTCGATTAATAAAGTTTTGTCTGAGCCGAGATATGTGCATCTGAATTTAAAGGTTAAAAACCGCAAGAACTTTCTTGACAACCCGATATATATATATATATATATATATATATATATATATATATATATATATATATATATATATATATATATTGTAGCAAACTCATAAGAGGCGGAGAGAGAACGTAAGTTCGTTTGCCCGAACATGAGAAATTATTGATTTCTCATTGGTTAAAAATTACTGCCCTTATACGAATTATGAACTTCGTTGAAAAAATCTTTCACGGGGTTACGGTTCTATGATTCGTGTATGAGTAGTTATAAAAAACCTGATTTTCGGCAAAATCTCCAGTGATCGTTGGATGTTACTCAAGTCCACGACACTCACCCTTTTGAGTATAGGCTAATATATATGCCATGTTCAATACTGAAATCCGACAATATTGAATTGTCGTGAAACCTTATTAGTTAGAATGAGAAACTAGTTAATAATAAATTTAAGTTGTAAATTCTCTACGATGAAATGCTTTGTTTCTAAATTTCTATAAATGTACAAATATGTATATAATAAATTAATGTAGTAACTTAATTCCTTTTACTTCTCGTTTCTTTCAACTTGTTGAATTTATTTCTGTATATTAATGAAACTATTTTTTTATGTGTAACGGTCAAGAAAATATAATCTAAACCTTCAACATACATGCACGTAATAAACGCTCATTCAGCGTCTTGTCATGTATAGATCATAACATTTACGCAGCCTAAACTAAACTAAGAGTTATGCTTAGTGATAAATACTTATAATTAAGTTATAAGTAACGAAATTATCATTATAACTTTTAATTAATAAACAATAATATTCGTTATAAATTACGAATGAAAACATTATAAATAAAGATATAGTATATCTCACATTTCAACGACCTGTTGTGATAACAAACAACCTACATAAAAAAAAACTGGTGTCCGACCTTACACACACACACACACACACACACACACACACACACACACACACACACACACACATATATATATATATATATATATATATATATATATATATATATATATATATATACATATATATATATACATACACACACACACACACACAAACACACACACACACACACACACACACACACATATATATATATATATATATGCATACATACATATTAAAATATAGGGTAAAGAATCAGAGAGATTCAGAAAAAATATTTGAGATCCTAGGAGATTAAAGTATATGTTTATATATAACGATGCCCACTAAAGTGGACATTTCATGTGCTAGAAGTAGATCACATGTTGTGTCTACTAAGACCTAATGGTTCTCAAACGAAATTCAGCGAAATACCAAAACGTATGCGGGCAAGACAGTGAAAATTACAAAAATAAAACATTATTATTCACGGACAGGTTTCGAAATTAACACTCTTACCCAATGTTGTTCACCCCCAGAGGCAAACGTGTGTATGGTTCTGTTAATTACAACTTAATGGTAAAAATCAAAAGCCTTCGTTTTGGCGCGCTAATTCCGGGAATATATCTGCAGAAAATAGTTACTGCGTCGCATATATCCACTTTGAGAACTTGGTTATGGTTAATTAAATTAAAACATAGGGTAAAAAATCAGATATCAATTAATATCGATTTATTACCAGGAAGCTAGCACATTTAAAGAATCAGAGGGATTCAGAAAAAATATCTGAGATCTCTGGGGATTAATGTATATGTTTATATATAACGATGACCACTAAAGTGGACATTTAATGTGCTTGAAGTAGATCACATGTTATGTCTACTAAGACGCTGAAGAGAAGCAGACATTCGATAAGAGTGTTAATTTCGAAACCGGGCCATGAATAATAATGTTTTATTTATGTAATTTTCAGTCTTGCCCGCATACGTTTTGGTATTTCGCTGAATTTCTTTCGAGAACCATTAGGTCTTAGTAGAGACAACATGTGATCTACTTCTAGCACATTAAATGCCCACTTTAGTGGCCATCGTTATATATAAACATATATATAAACATATATATATATATATGCTGTACTCCAGTCAGGTTTGCTTTGTTGATTCTTATGTTGATCTTCTGAGAATATATATATATCTATGTCACTAAAACTAATACCCTAGTGTAACAAGGAACCGTTTGGATTACGTTCATAAGGGAATAGTATTTGTGCAAGACCCCTGCAATCATGGTTGAATTGAGAAAGATAAGAAGTTAGTTCCTGTTTAGACTGCACAATCATTGCAAAGGTTGTACAAATTTGATGTAAAATATTGTATAAAATTATGTTCGTTTTTCAATTCGGAAAATGTAGAATTAAGATGTACACGGTTAAATTTGTTGGCACTCAGTCGATTACGACGACGAGTAATCAGTTGATCCGATCAACGGAACAGCCAGCTCGTGAAATTAAAGAGCAAGTGGCTGAGCACTCCACAGACACGTGTACCCTTAACGTAGTTCTCGGGGAGATTGAGCGTGACACAGAGTGTGACAAGGCTGTCCCTTTGAAATATATATACAACAGAAACAGGAAGAAAGAGTGAGAGAAAGTTCTGATAAAAGAGTACAGCAGGGTTCACCACCATCCCCTGCCGGGGCCTCGTGGAGCGTTAGGTGTTTTCGCTCAATAAACACTCACAGCACCCGGTCTGGGAATCGAAACCGCGATCCTAAGACTGCGAGTCCGCTGCCCTAACCACTGGGCCATTGCGCCTCCACACACACTTAAATAACCTTACATTAAATGATATTTATATGTTCATGATAATTTTTAAAAAACTTTCTGCAACTTATAAAATTATTTAATGTCTTTACAGTTTTCCTTCCGTGAATTTTAGGCTTTTGGGAGTCTTTTGATGATTTCAGGATGTGAACTTTATAATTCATGTATACTATATAAACTGTGTTTCTTATTACATCTGATGATTTTATTTTCTTAAAGATTTTATTTTATTATATCTAAATTAATGAGATATTAAAGGATCTGCACTGATATCAAAAATACTGAACCTCATAAAAATAAAATAGTTGTAAATACGATTTCAGATCTTCATTTGAAATCAATGATGCTAACCATGATGAAATCTCTAAAACTAAATTGAAATTAAAACTGTTTATCTTTTTCTGTAAATGGATTTTTCTGTGTCTATATCCGTGTGTAGTTTTTAGACTTTTAGATGTAGTTATTCTTTGTCTCTTGCTTACTACTGTTACTTATATACCTCCTCCTTCAAACATATATTTTACTTAAGACTTGTTTTCTATACCTAGAAATACTAACCCAAACGTTTCTTTCGACAATTAACATTGTTTTCCTCTTTTCTCTAGCATGAAAGAACTGAATCACAAACTCAACCGCCTATGGCATTGACATCTTTAGATGTTATGTAAGTAGACACATTTCCAGATAAATTTTCTTCGTCATATTGAATAACCCACTAAGAATCTATATCTTTCGATATCTGGTCCTTAAAGAATTTAAGGTATTGATTTATAATTATACACGAATGCAACAGAATGTCGATCAGTAATTAATGTAAAATGTCTACCTAGAAGAAAGTGTCTCCAATGATAAATTGATTCGATAATTGCTTGGGCTTCCTTTTAAACTGAGGATTGGTACTGTTCGCTACCTTGTAACGTGCAAGAATGGAATGCGATTGGTCTTCCATCCTGATTTAGTGTGGCAGATATAGCAAAATCCGAAGCATCCGTCTCAACAGTAAATGGAATGTTCTCATCTATTACTTCAATGACAGCATTGGCTAGTTTTACCTTTAATGACTCAAATACGTTTACTTGATGGCTGTTTAGAGGAAATTTAATACGTTATTGAGAGGTTATATTTTATCAGAAAATCTGGAGATCCACTTATTATAATAAGAAAACATATCGACTATTCGTTTTAATGATTTCTGGTCGGTTGGTATAGGAAGATTGAGGAGTGGAGCAAGCCTTTATGGTCAGGGGTGTGGGTATTGTGTGAGATACGGTATCCAAGAAAGTCAAAAGTTGTTGATGAGTAAACGTATTTGTCTTCATTCATGGTGAGCTACTCACTTTTTGCTGCCATTTCAATTTTTCTAAATTTTTATCGTTGTCTATTTGATCTTTCCCACATATGGTTAAATTGTCTATGAATTGGAACGCATTTCGCAGCTTGGATTTACTCACGAAGTCGTCCATTATACGTTAGAAACATGCATTGCAGTTAGTTACTACGAATAGAATCCTAGTATAATGCCATAACGTACCATCAGCTTCAAAGACATTGAATTGACGGTCTTTGTCTGATAGAAGAATCTGATAGTATGCCGAACGTAAGCCTATTGTACTGTAGACTTTATTCTTGGCGATAGTGTTCACTAACTCATAAATTTTAGGAAGAGGGTAGGCATGAAGCTGTGTATATTTGTTAATCGTCTCTAAGTAGTCAATCACCATTCTGAGCTTTTTGTTTCTTGAACAACTAGCACTTGCGATCTCCAAGCTGAGTTATTAGATTCAATAATGTTCGCATTTGCTAAGCGGCGTACTTCTGTTCTGATGAATTCTCGATCACGTTCCGAGTATTTTCGCGACTTGGCTGCAATAGGTTTACAGTCCTCTTTCAGATGAGCGAATAGCTTTGGAGGATCAGTTTTCATATCTGCTTGTGCGGTAAATGTTAATGGTGGTCTCTTCTCTGTCCTCCGTATTGTATGGTAATACTTTCATGCCGTTCTTGGAAATCAGTACTCGGAATTAGTTTCTGAGCACGTACCCAGTACCCAGCGCATTAGTTTCTGAGCACGTACAGTTTCACATTGTAGTATTCATGATTATTCAGGGTTAGTGAAACAGTGCAGTATCTCTTGGATTCCGCAGAAAGAGATGCAGAAGCCGTACCAATGCCGTTTTTCAATTTGACCGTCTTGCTGTTGAGTGTGTTCACTAGCTTCTTACTGATGAAGCTCTTGTCAGTGCTACCGCTATCAATTAATGCTTCGGTTTTGTAGCTATTGTTCAGTATAAACATAGAGGTTACTCGGAAGGGTGAACCAGCTGATGTGATACTGCCAATGGTAAATCATATTTATCTTCATCCTGTGCTGCAGTTGCTACGTTGCTCCTACATTCAATCTGTCAGGTTTCAAGTATCTTTCCCTATCGTAAACGTTCTTTCACAACTTTCTTTCTCTATAGACTGCTCAGCAACTTCTTCAAATTGTGTATTTTCAGAAAGTAGTTTCTTTGATTGTAATGTATAACCAGTAAATCTTGGTTCAAAGAAGCTAATTTCTAGGCATAGTCCTAAATAGAAAGGCCTCTTATAGTGTTATCCACGATAGTCTTGACACAACGTACGTTATTCCAAATGGCCGTTCTCTCTCTTTCTTTCCTGTCAAAAGCGCATGCTCTTTGTATCAAGGGAAGTCACTCGAATCCTAGCACAATTTGCATAACAGTTACACATGGCTATTATAAATTAACAACGTATAATTTGCATAACACCAATCTAGTCCCATCCTTAGCATTTCAATTAAAAAGTTCTCTGTGATAACAACAAGGTATTCTGTAAACTTAGTTTTGGGCGTACCGAAACCAAACCGTTTACTGTTTCCTTTCTACTTGTTCGAGAGCACCAATCTATAGAAAGCAGACGAAAGAATAATGTAATTAGAAACGATCTGTCGCCTATTGACGAGTCCTTCACTCATACTTCGTCTGATATTGAAGCAACATGTCAGACATTTGAGAACATTGTCACCTATGCACGTCTGAGAATGTTGTTACCCAAGCACGCTCCTATGAAAATTCATAAGCACTTTGTGCAGTAGAATTGCAAGAGAGAGAAAAAGGAAAACACTCATCAAGAGTCAAAAGACTTAATTCTAAAAATTCAACCAATTAAAATACTATCACCAGCAGTATCCACATTCAGAATCAATAAAAAGGCTTGAATTTGGAAACTATCATCTGCAGATCAGCATGAAGACCTACGTTGACAGCCAAAGGGCTTCGTGGAAAAATCAAACAGAACCCAACATTCTTCAAGTCAGATGCTAACAAAGAACTGCTGTCTCACTCATTTGTCCGCTGATAGATTATAACAACTTACTCTATCACGATGCTAAAGAAATGGCAGAAGGATTATAGAAACAATATTGCTCCATCTCTAGTGATCCCAAAGATATTGACGCAAAAGATCTGAACAAACTCTCCAGCTTATATACCTTTGGCAAGTTTTACTGTCTCAGACACAATAACAGCAATGATTGAAATCAAGTACGAATCCGCTGTTGGCCCTGATAGATTCCTCGCCAGTGTCCTGAAAAGATACAAATACCAACATGCAACACTCCTAACTAACTTCTGAAGAAATTCTTTAGAAACAGTCTATATACCGAATCAGTTGTTATCTCAATCTGTCATCCCAGTCTTTATAAAGGGAAACAGGTCTTTCACAGTTAACTGTTACCCGATATCACTCAATTCACATATCATCAAAGTTTTTAAAAGGTGAGACCAAGGATATCTGGCTCCTTGAAGAGTAACAATCTCTTAATTTCCAATGAGCATGGCCTTTGTTGCAGCAGAGAATGCATACTACAGCTTTTACATCACTTCAAGGATGTCTTTAAAGCTTTGAGATCAGGTTCAAACTCTGATTTTATATATCTTCACTAAAACAAAGTTTTTGATTGAGTCGGCGACAATACCTTCCAATTAAAGTTGTCAAATATTGGAATCCTGCTACCCAGATTTAAATATTTCCTGGTGAACAGAACCCAACAAGTTGTAATCGATGAAATCAACTCGGGTTATCAGGCACTGCAAAATAAACATATTCGCAGCTGATTCCAAGCTTAAAAAATTTATCAAAAAAAAAACAAAAAAAACTAACTGTGCGTTACATGGAATGCCCCAAATTTCACAACATAATTCTGGCGCACGTAAAGTGAATGCATTTCATGATTTATTTCATTTGTTTTAATTCGTAGCCCATCACATTATTCATAATTTTTTATCTGACTATAATTCTATATACCTATTGTGATATCTTTATTCGTTTACCCAATTCTAAATGTACAACTTATTCCAACTCCGTATGATTCCATAGTCCTTATTTTCACTTTCCATTCTGATTATAATTACAATTCAGTTGTCAATTGGCATATTTAAAGAAGTATTTTAGATATTCTCTGTTTATGCATTAACTTTAAGATCTGCCTGTCTTCACTCCTTCGTTGCTTCTCTAACACACTTCACAATACGCATAGTCTTCATTGAGCTTATGATTTAAAATATTCTTTCCTTATTGTTACAGTCACTCAGTCTATCAGAGATTCATTGCAGCTATCGGGGTTTTAAATTTCTATTTGATTTGTTTTCCAGCCCTATAGCATCTCTTCTCCACCCCATATTTACCGTAAGGCTTTCTTTCCCACACGCATTACATTGACTACCATATCAAACTGCGGTACATAGTATACTTTATCTTGTATGTAACTCCCATCCACGATGGCCCGTCTATTTAATAGATAATTCTAACATACTTGCCCCATTTGCTGTCGCTATTATGCACATGGTCTTCTTCACATCGTACCATTTACCATCCTCCTCTGCACATATTGGCACAAATTATTCCTTTCTATACATTTTCCTTTATCAATTTAGAAATTCCTACATCTATATCTCGCAGTGAATGTTACTTCCTATCTACCCTCATATTACAATGACATTGTTTTCCCTGCCTTTCTTTGTTTAAACTTTTCACTCTCCCCCATACTTTAGTAGAACAAAGCTCTCTATTAAAGCTCTTCCTCATCCCCTCTCCGATGATGGAATAGATCACTGCTATACACAGAGCAACCATTATTTTTGCACAAGATGGACCATCTGCTCATCTAGACTTGTGATGTATATTTTTATCAGAACTCAACCCTCATGTTTGAATACACAAATGTTATAACATAACTGATACCAGTTGTTTGCTTGGTTATACATTTATTCTATTGTAATTGCATACATGTACACACACACACTCACACACACAAAACCGCGTGTGTGTGTCTGTGTGTGTGTATAAAAGTTTACATGGCATTGACTTCGAAATAACGCAGTTGATAGCCGGTTTATCGAATAAGAAGCATTCAAATTCTGCATAATTTATTCTTGTTTTATTTGTAAAAGATATACTTGTTCCTGTTTTACTTCTTAAAATGTTGTTCAAGCTTCAACAACCTTATTTCAAAAGAGAAATAACTTAATACCTCATTCCAATATAATATAACAAAATATAATATAATTAAATACACACACACACGCACACACATATACATATATTATATGCATATATTTATATATAAATTATAATTTTATTTGGTGGACGCGCAATGGCCCAGTGGTTAGGACAGCGGACTCGCGGTCGTAGGGTCGCGGTTTCGATTCCCAGACCGGGCGTTGTGAGTATTTATTGAGCGAAAACACCAAAAGTTCCACAACGCTCCAGCAGGAGATGGTGGCAAACCCTGCTGTACTCTTTCACCACAACTTTCTCTCACTCTTCCTTCTTGTTTCTGTTGTACCTGTATTTCCAACGGACAGCCTTGTCACACTCTGTGTCACGCTGAATCTACCCGAGAACTACGTTAAGGGTACACGTGTCTGTGGAGTGCTCAGCCACTTGCACGTTAATTTCAAGAGAATGCTGTTCCGTTGATTGGATCAACTGAAACCCTCGATGTCGTAACCGGCAGAGTGCCAACCACATATTATTATTTGATTGAATGCTACGCATCCATTTTCAAGTAAGTTTATCTTACTCTTTTTGATGCGACCCCACTCTATACTGTTTTCTTCCCTATCGTTTTCTCTCATCCTTTCTCTAATTCCCTTTTTTCTCCCCTTCACCGTTTTCTATCTGTCACTCTCTCCCCCTATTTCTCCTTTACTCTCTCTCTCGTTGCTCACATGTGACCATCTTCCATCTTTCTTTTCCTCACGTGATTATCTTTCTTTTCTTTCAGGGCTGGACATATACTATCTCTCTCTTCTATCTTTTCTCTTGTCAAAGAAAATATTTCTCCAGCGTTCACTAATTTACTCTCGTTCTGGTCTAACGAACCCCCACCCCGGTTGGTTTTCATTCGGTTTCCTTGTATGTCTCCACTATCCTGTTTTTGTTCCCCACTTTGACCCTCAATAAATCCTGAATTTTACTTTTGTACTTATGGGAGCAACTGTCTTCGAAGACTCATATTGTCGTTCAATGCTCGAAATGATGAATAGATAGACAGCTGACAACTGATAAAGGCTCATTCTTTATGTTACTTGTCCTGTTTTCCATTTGTTTCTCTCGTTGTTTGCGTATTGAACTCATTTGTTTTCACATTTGATATTGTTTACTGTTCGTGACGTCCCATATATGCATATATATATATATATATATATATATATATATATATATATATATATATATATATATAACAAATTAAAAGGGTAAAGGATTATCAATTTATTGCTGATCCCTTAATATATATATATATATATATATATATATATATATATATATATATATATATATATATATATATATATATATATATATATATATATACGTTAACAAAATTTAATTAAACACAGAAAACCCTCACAAAAAAAACACACACACATGAACAAATAAATAAATAAAAACAAATACAAACGAACACGTATTAACAGAGTATATAGGTGATACAGACACTCCCCATACACACATGCACTTACAAAAGACACAGACACATTGAAGGACACGCATGCGTAGACACATACAATAGGAATACAAAATACAAAATGGCTGATAGTTAGCAAGGTGAGACACACATAAGAAGGAAGGAAACAAAGGACCACTGATGAGGTCACAGAAGTGTGACGAAAGAACTCTGGCCGAAATAAGATTAAGATTAATGTAATATAAAGCTGAAGCAAATTAACACCAAATATACAGTGCGTGTGTTTTTATTGGCTAAACTGGCAATATGACCATCCCCAAGTACAACAATATATATATATATATATATATATATATATATAGCTTCTTTCTTCCAATACATCTGATTTCTGCTTATTCCATCATTACAACCCAGTATGCACCTTATGCTGATTCTATGTTTCTGCAAAATATTTATTTTGGTTAGAAATTCTAGAAATATTACTTGCAGAGTTATTGCATAATAAAATAAGAATTTGGAAAATTCATTGCTATTATTTAGTTACCATTACGCACGTTTCATTTGCTAATGAATTTTATATTTTAGACAGACATGTAAGGAATTTCCTATTAGAAATTTTTCAGAGAGAAAAATTAACTAACAGAAATTTTACTTTTGTATGCAGCGTTTATATTTAATTACTATTACTATTCAGGAGCAATGGCGATAATTGGATTAAAGGTAAGATGAGCAAGTTTGATAATACAGTAGAGAAAACCGATTGGGTTACACACACACATATGCACACACGCACACACACACACATACACACACACATACACACACACACGCGCGCGCACACACACACATATATGTATGTATGTATACATAATTACACACATAGTCAAAGAAAAGAGGAAAATTACGGAAACAATAAGAGGCAAAATAACAGTTTAGCTGTAAATCCATATTATATAATGCATACGTAAGAACAGTCAAATGGACCAATTCCATTCGCAAAGATAAATGTTATTCTCGTTGTAAAGCACGAGGAGATAGTTTCCAGATACAGTTTGACCTGCGCACAGAAACAAATTTTATCAATGAGGAAATATTTATAACTGATACCATTATTCATTCGTTCGTTTAGAGGCTGTGAAGAGAATAAGTAGTGAAAGGAACTTTTATAGTTACCACTCAAATCAAACTCAATATCTACGATAGCCTATTAGATGAAGAAAGCAAATTAATTGAGGAGTATTATATAAAAATATTCTTTCTAAACAAAGCGGGTATCTAATAATTATCTCTCTGTATAAGGCCACGGCCTCCTTCTGAGCGAGATAGGTATATTCTGTCCCTTTCTGCTTTGGGGTGATGACTTCGATACGTCGTTAGTAGTTTTCTGGTTTTTCTATCTAGGTTTTTCAATTCACTGATCTTCCAGTTTATTAAGTTAAAGCTGTAGTTTATGACTGATATAGCTCACGTATTTATCCCTATTATCTTATTTTCAGCATATAGTTCAGTGTTTAATATTAGTCTTACTCTTCCGTAATACTCTCTCCTAATTTTCTCAATCATTTCTGTGTGTTGTATTATAGCTGTTTCGTCTATTCCTAGATATTTGTATGGGTGGTTGTGGTCTAATTCTCTAATTTCGATGTCTATGCCAAGTGCAGAGTTTTCAGTGCTGAATAATTTGCTTTTTCTCAGTGTGACTCTAGCATATTTGTCCAACCCAATCTCATCCCAATGTTATTGCTGAAACTTTGAGCAATTTTGCTAAGGTTTCTCTGTTCCATGGTGCTTTTAGCGAAATGTTTTATGTCATCCATAGACAGGAGATGGCTTATTTTTTGCTCATAGCACCTTTAACGCTTGGTAGTTTCGTTTAACAAGTTTGTTTGCGGGGTTAGAGAAAGGCGAAAAAGCAGGAGTGACTGTGAGTCTCCCTGGAAAATCCCTCTTCTTATGGGTATAGGTTGAATTTTAATAACTATTGAGTAATTTTTTAATGTTATATTTGTTTTCCAGCTTATCACTTCATGTTCAATATATTTTAGTAGTGGTAGGGCTACCTTATTTGTGTGGAGAGATTCCAGTATCTAAAGGCGTGGAACATTGTCGAATGCTTTCTCTTTCTGGTAATCAATGCAAATCATGTACATGTTTATCTTTCTCCTCTTACAGTCCTCTATAGTGACTCAATTTACAACCACATATCCCTGTCCAGTACCCTTTTTAGTTCATCTGGTATAGCATTGTTGCTTTCCAAGTGCTTTATAAGCCCGTTATAGATGATTGGTTTTAGGGTCTTGTAGAATGTTGGCAGGTATGTTATTGCTCTGTAATTTTGTGTAGAATTAGGGTGTTTTTCCTTCTAGCATCAAGTTTGGTGTTGATTCTGGATCACTTAATCAATTGAATGCTGCTGCTAAGTGGTTATGTGTACAGGTGAGGTACTTGAACCAGAAGTTGGGGACCTTGTCTATCCCTGGAGTTTTCCAGTTGCTGGTACTCCTTACTGTGTCCGTGAGGTCTTGGCCTGTGATGGTGGGCCATATCTATTGTTCTATTGTGTACTTTCTTTCCTTTTCCCTACTAATCCACTAAGCATTTTTGCTGCTTTTTTTGCTCCATATTGCTTCCCAGTATGACTGAATCACAATAAAAACGTTTATTGTTTATTTTGAATTCTCTACTTTGATAGAAGAAGCTTTCACGTTTTTCATAGCGTTTTATGCGGCAACGTTTTACTGCTATGCCCTGTTTAATTCTTTTCTTTTACCTCCCAGGTATCTTCTATATTTTTTATGTTGTATTATCTTGTTATATGGACCGTTTTTATTTTTCATTTTTGATCTTTCTTTGATCCTCCACAGAGTAGGGATAAATCTTTCTTTTGTTTTTGAATTTTGCTTATGATCTGTTTCTAGTTTGGGGGTTGAGATTTGACTGGGATTTTTTTCTTCGCTAAGGTCCTGGATATCACTACAGCTGTTGAGCAGATCAAGTCACTTAGTTTGTTGATCCCTTATTTTGCTTAACAAAGCATTAATATTCGCCCGTAATTCTACTGACATCCCTAAGTCGGCCATAGATATTCTGACTGCCAGGATGGCCTTGATCGATTACAATGAACAAAATTGAGTAAAGGCTGATTCCACGGGCCTATTCGATATAATGATGGGCTCGTCATACTCTTCACAAATTAAGGATTTAGTGGGCCTGTATCTCCTCGTGTAAATAAAAAGTAGCTTCCATAAACTCTCCGGAGTTTTATATAGCGACTATGCTCTATTTATTGCACGCGGTCTGTCAAATCTCGGTGCTGAAAGGCTAAAAATTGAATTTAAGAAAATTTTGTAAAAAATTCTTTGATCTTGATATCAAACAATTGTCCGCTGGCAGGATCATGTCTTCGATACAATGTTGTGTATAAATGTAGAGTCAGCCTACCCAATAGACAAAACAAGATATATATATATATATATATATATATATATATATATATATATATATATATATATATATATATATAAGTAGTACGATAGATTTCAAAAGGATTGGGCCCATCTGAATTCCTGTTCAAACCCTAAGGATAAGAATTCTACTACCTTAGCTGCTTTTATAAATAAACTTAGGGTTAGTAACATGCTTTTTAACCTGACGTGGTCTATAATTGCGAGGTCTCCCTCATATGGTAATGGTTCTGATAGGTGCACATTGTGTGTAAGGGAATCGTATCTAATCCTTGAATTATATGATGCTAATACGTTAAATAAGTTTTCAGACGCGATTCCCTCCTGAATTTCACTCTACATTTCTAAAAATCTATAAAATTAGATCAACTAGGTAATTGAATTAGAATAATGTTTGTAAGTAGAATTGCGATTACCGAGTATTTCGAATCTTCCGCTCATAGAAGACATGGGATCATTTGCATTCGAGCTGTAAAACATTTTATTAAGAAATTTTGATTCTGCTAGATTAATAAAACGCTGAAATTCACCAAGTCGGAGTCAGTTTGAAGATTTGCTTTTGTCTATTGTTGCTGCCTTAACGGTTAGAAGTATTCTTGCGTTGTTGAACTTTGTAAAGCACCGTGTTTTCTGTTTCTGGCAGATTTTGTTAACATCTCCACCCTTGTGTGAAGGAGGAAAATATTGCTATTAATATTGTGACTTGACAAAATGGATAAATCACCCATAAAGACCAGAACCAGTGTCGAACCTGGGGCCAGTACTAGGAAAAATATGTCAAACTGCGAAAGCGGTTCAGACAAAGAAGTATGCCATCAGGCGAGGATTTCGTAAAGGGAAGAAAAGTGAATTTTGCGGCAGCAGCCGGAGTTGCTAGAAAGAATGGCAACTGTGAAAGCGATGAACCGGTAAAATATAAAGGGATGCTAAAATGGGAGAGGAATGGGACAGTAGTTAACCCTCCCAGTGAAACCACTCTCAGAGCACTGCGGTGCACTGTGATATATAAATCTTTTTTCGTCAAGTCTAAAAATATGCAAGTAAGGAGGGCGTGGAACTGTGCCTACGACCAGTTTGGAGCGACGTGGCATACAGCATGAGAGGGGTGAAGTATGCCACGAGAGATATGCGCTATAAATCGAAAGAAAAGATCAAGCAGGCTTCAACAGAGCCGCTAAAATAGCTGAGGCGGTACTTCTAACTACTTATCTTGGAAGGCCGATTCCAAAGATTAGAGTAGGATACATTCCACCTGAGGTAGACCCTTCTTGGCTGGTGGAAGCCATAAGGACGGGCTTGGAGGATAAAAAAGCTGTTTTTCAAGCCACCGCATTGGAATTACAAAATAGGCAGGTGGAGGGCCTCAAAATGCTCATCCAGGCAGCCTCTGACGATTTAGAAAATATAATCGACACCATACAGGTGGGGAAGAGCAAGTTGCGAGTCATGGTCGAGGGGAGGAAGCGTCGATGCTACAAGTGTGACTCAAAAGGCCACATTAGGCCGATTACCAAACCTGCCCCGAAAAATCGGCAATAACCCCACCTGTCGAGACACCAAAAGAAACGACAGATGGGATACCCGGTGAGGTATCGAGAGAAAGCGAAACAGATTAGAAGGAGATGGATGAAACACAAGAGGAAGGGTGACAGAAAATCACCAGGAAAAAGAAACTATAATCACCGACCCAATCCAACCCCGCTAGCCCGACAGCAAAAACATAAATGACAAACAGAGCACAGAGATAACTATAAAACCCCAGTCCAAACTGTTCTCCACTCACCTAGATACGAATTATACTGTAGTAGTGACAAATAATAAATCACTACTGCAGAAATTAAATGACGTGCCTAACACTGTGAACGTAATTAAAAACTTTGAACGGAAAACTCTTCTCGGAAACAGCGATTTTTACAATTGACAGAATGAATTATAATGCCTTAAAAATTCTATTAAAGATAACATAAGCCCTCTGAGGAAGATTTCTCCTCGCAAATTTATGAGGGCCTAGTCAACGACATCTCGCAAGCCCCGGACGCAAATACAAAGAACTGAGATGGACGTTCCACCCCATCTCAAATCGTAAGTACAATCTTTATGGATATACTTAATGTAGGTTATTTGAAAGTACGCGGCCTAGGGTCGGATTGGAACCGAGGTAGTTTCCTTAATGACCTTAGGTCGCATCGAATGGATATTGTAGTTGCCACAGAGCCCAGACTGAGTAGTCAAAGAGACTTTTTTTCCCTTTCTAAACGGATATTGAGATAGGTTTTGGCTAGATGTCCCAGATTCTCCATTGTGGAGAAGGACTAATAGCAATGGGTCATCTAGATCTTATTTAGACAGGATTGTAATTAGTGAAATAGGGCCCTAGGTGAAGCACTGGAATCTGGTTCTGCGCCCAGAATTTTAGTTGCGAGATTGGCTCTTAACCAACATCTTGAGGCTAAAAACGATGGATACGTAATCAGAGCTAAGCAACGAGCAATGGGACGTGAAGGAAACAAAGCTGCTGAATGGACGCGTGTGACAGACACCCAACGTGGAAATGATGGCGCAATAAAGTCTATGACAAATCATCAATTGAGCTTAATAATCGAACCCGAGGAGATGTATAAGGTATTTCAGGAGCATTTCGCCCTGCTTTTTGGGAGGGGTGAAGGGCCGGTGTGCAGGAGGCACTTCACAGACTTCCTCGTGGCGGGAAAGTGATTGCTGTGAAGGGCCGATCACGGCTGCGGAGATGCTACGAGCCTTATTACAGTGACAGCAGAATGGGTTTGTGAGCCGGGGAATGGAGACGCTGCTTAGAAAGTACGCAAACGAGGGGTTATTATAGATAATTTCCGGCCCATTACTCTGATTAACGCAGAGTTGAAGATTATAGCCAAGGTCTTAGTAAAAAGGTTGGGGCGTGTCGTGGGCGGACTCGTCGGAGAAGCACAAACCTGTGCTGTTCCTGGCAGACATATACACAACAATCTCCACCTTATACGCTACACCTTAGAGAAGGTTAACGGATGGGCCTCCTACCCATTTAGACCAGTGTAAAGATTTTGACAGGATTGACTATCGGTATCTGGTATCAGTCCTCGCGGCGTTCGGGCTTGGCCTCGTCTTCCGCGGGTGGATCATCGCTTTATATAGCAACATCGAATCGATCGTTCGGATGGAAGTTTTTTTTCACTAAGCCGTTCAACATCAAACGCTCAGTTTGTCAAGGGTGTCTCATCTATCCTCTTCTCTGTGTGTTGGTTCTGGAGCCTTTTCTGTGGAAGTTGGAGAATTTTAGGAACGTCCTGCACGATCTAGGTTGTAGAAGGATGCTTACGGAATACGCGGATGACATCACCGTCATCGTATCCTAGATGAAACATCCAGAGTGTTAGCGAGGCCATTAAAGCCTCCGAAACGGTGGCAGGAGCAAACGTTAACCGGGATAAGTCAGTTGGCTTGCAACTCGGCACCTGGAGAGGCAAGACGATACCTCCCAACAACGTCGTAGGGGTTGGACGGGGGCATTTGTCAAAATGCTAGGGGTTTGGTTTGGTCCAGATCTCCAGATAGATAAGAATCGGGGTGAGGTGACGACCAGTGTGACCCACCTAATTCAAATCTGGTCTGAACAACGGCTATCTCTGAAAGGAACAGTGGAGGTCGCAGAGGTGTTTACCTTCCGCTTAACCGTTTGCCTTTCCCCCATTCGTGGCTGATCAAGTTGAAGCGTCTGCTCTTTCGCTTCTTTTCGGAAATGTGGAGCTTCTCTTGTAAAGCACCCTATCTAGTGACAACACCTGCTAAAGGGTAGGCTGGGGATACCTTGGCTGTTGATGCGCAGACAAGCGCTAAGGCGGAGGCACCTGTGGATCTGCCTGGACGGTGAACGAGTGTGGTCTCCGTTCGTTCGATTGTTACTTCCTCAGTTTACTAATTTTAGTGAACTAGAACCATGGATTAAGCGTAGACAAAAGTTGAAAGCTTGACAAGTGGAGTGTCGTCATGCACTCTCGCTTCTCACTCGCACAGGTAACGCCAGCAGCGGGAGTTCCACCTCGTGATTCTATACAGGTTTGGTAGAGCTAAGTATGACGACGACCTGAAGGAGACTCTAGGCTTCGATGATGGTCAACTAGCCAGCTTGTTTCGAAGGACATTGGAGCCAGGACTCTCGGATAACTTCTAGGTATCCCTGGCCTGGCAGTATTACCGAGGAGCCTTACCAATTCGCGATAAACTCGCAAGGTATGGTGCCCCTTGTTCACCTATGTGCCCAAGATGCGACCAGGACAGGGAAACCGTCTATCGATTGTGCAATTTCTGAAATTTGGGTTTACGTAGAACATCTGCTGTCACGGCTGGGAAGAGTACAACTGTCTTCCGAGCCGATTTTAAAGATTGCTCCTCCTTTCTCTTTTAACAAAGAAGGCAATGCTTGTTTTCTCACTGTGATTTGCTATAGCAAAAGAAGTGGTATGGAAGACTCGCGTGAAAGGAATCGGTGCACTGTGATATATAAACCTTTTGTTGTCAAAAGCAAAAAAACTGGATAATGCAAGTAAGGAGGCCATAGAACTGTGCTTGCGGCCAGTATGGAACGACTTGGCATACATCACTTGAGGAGCGAAGTATGCTACAATAGACGTTCGCTTCAAATCGGAAGAAATGGCTAAACAAGCTTCAACAGAGCCACTAAAAACTGCTGAGGTGGTACCCCTACTTATTTATCTTGCAAGGCAAACTTCCAAGATTAGGGTACTAGATATTTCACCTGAGGTAGACCCTGTTTGGCTGGTGGCTACCATAAAGACGGGCTTGCAGGATAAAATAAATATTATCCAAGCTACTGCTTTGGGATTACAAAATTGGCGGGGAGGCGATCGAAATGCTCATCCAAGCAACCTCTGATGATTTAGAAAATATAATAGACTCCATCCATACCGGTGGGGGAGAGCAAATTGCGAGTCATGGTCGAGGAGAGGAAGCCTCGTTGCTACAAGTGTGGCCAAAAACAGGCCACATTAGGGCCGATTACCAATCTCCTCCCCGAAAAAGCAGTGATGCCCACTCCTATCGAGACAACAAAGGAAGGGACAGACGGGACACACAGTGAGACTCACAGCTAGATATCAGCAGAAAGCGAAAAAGAGGAGGAGATGAAAGAGACACAAAGGAAGGATGGCAGAAAATCACCAGAAAACACAAAAGAGAAATAACGATCCAGTCCACCGCAACTAGCCCTACAACTTAAACTAAAAGGAACAAACAAAGCACACAGACACTTAAAAGTCCCCAGTCCAAATCGATCCCCACCCACTCGGGCACAAATTATACGATAGTAATGACAAATGAGTCACTACTGCAGAAATTAAGAGGCATTCCTAACATTGTTAATGTAACTGAAAACATCGAAGGAAATATTTCCGAAAATATGCCGATATTTTCAATCGACAGATTGAATTATAATAGCCTAAAAATTCTATTAAAAACGGCATAGGCCCTCTGAGGAAGGCTTTCTCCTCACAAATTTACGAGGGCCTGATTAACAACACCCTGCAAGCCCCGAATGCAAATACAAAGGAATGAGATGGACGTACCACCTGATCTCAAATCATAAGTAGAACGCTTATGAATATACTAAATATAGAGTGTTTGAAATGAATTGTGACAGGCATCCCCATCTCCAGCCATGAGCTGGGTTATTTCCTCATTTTCCACCTAAAGAGGAGAATAAGGGTGGGGAGAAAATGCCTGTCACCTGATATATGTTGGGAAAAGATGGAAAGCTGTTGCGAGTATGTTGAGAATTAATGTACCTGCATGGTGTATCCATAAATTTATAAAAATGTTACAGTGGTAGCACGGGGATTGTGGGGTCGAAGCTGAACCTATCCCCCACTTCATTGTATTTGTAACTATTTGAACAATCATAATTCGCTTATTTTCGTGTAAAATCATTCGTTATATCGACTACTTTCATTTGTATCGTCTCCTCTGTTTGGCACCCAGTGGTCAATAAAGAAATCGACGTTTACCAAGGAGGACATCATCCTGATGAAGGGAAATTGCATATATAGAATATTTAATTTTTAACCATGACCAGTAACGTACCACTGGAACGGCCGTAGATGGAACATCCTTCAATTTTTGGATCCTATTTTATTTATGTTTTTCTTAATGTTGATATCTATCGTTATTTCTCTCTTATATTCTATATGTATAAGTAATTTTAGACGATTTAGGCGGTTTGCCATTTTAAAAGTTGACGTTGTTATTCTCATGTTTATCAATCTCTCATCCACTTTGCACCTCCTATATTTATCACGCATAAGTGTATTTAGTGTCGCTGTGAAATTTGTCCCATAAACGCTAAGTATCTCCACCAAAGGCATACAGTCATTTCAGAAATGTTTAACTTATCAGTTTATCTCTTTTAATGTTATTGTTTGTTTGTGTCTTAATATGCATCTGAAGAAAATATAGTGTATTAGCTGAATTATAAAACGGTAAAACAAAATACCTTACCAAAATTGTTGAAATTTGAGGTCTTATTTTATGTAAGAAATAATACATTGATGCAGAAGTAAATCTAGAGATGTGAATTGAATTAAGCAGATTTACTGTCTTTCACAGTTCTTCAGATCTCAAACACCCACACATCCCACAAAACTGAGATAAATTGCAGAAGACTATATAAACAAAATTGTACCGATTAAATGCCATATGAAAATTGGACAAATTTGCTGACTTGATATTAATTATAAGAGTATTTACGCATCAGACTTTATGCGTAAATGTAAATAGATAAAGATTTATACCTTTTGATGTGAAATGAAGTCTATGAACTATATTTTCAGCAGCTTGTTATAAAAATCAAACTGACGAGTTTTACTGTCTGAACACTTCGTCAAAATTTGCTGACCTCTCTTTGAAATAAAATTGTTCAAAGCTACTTATTGAAACGTATTCCTAATTTCCCAACAGGTTTAAATATACATAGATATTACTTCTTAAATTTATTCATAATCCTCACTGACTCTTTCTACATTTTCCTCTCATGTTCTTAGCTTCCTCCACCGCCTTTGCTCACCAGACCTCTGACCATTCCTCTAACCTCTGACCATTCCTCTAACCTCTGACCATTCCTCTAACCTCTGACTCACTCCTCTGATCACTGACGCATTCTGACCTTAACTTCCTCTTGGTCGTCTTTCCCCTCACCTCCTGTATTAGTCTTTCAATAATATTCCATTGTTTCTTGCTCCCATCCCATGCAACAATATCACTTTTCTCCTTTTCTTAACTTTTAGATGAAGTGCAAAGGTCCAGAATGTTACCTACACTCCATATGACAAATAATTTTCACTAATCTTAAACCTCCTCCTTGGTTCATTTTTTGCAGATCACTATATTCTGAGAGTGAGTCAGCTGAAGAAGAGAGTTATGGAGATGAAGAACCCCAAGTAATATTTTAATGTTTTTCATTTATTTCTTTATTACTTCTGTTTGCAGAAATTATGACCAATGAGTGTTTGGAATTTCATCAAAGACTTTGTATTAACAGCATCCTAATAATTTTTGCTTCTGAATATCTTAATACATTTTCCAGTATACCAATGTACAGCTGTTTATTATTTTTCACATATATGGAGCAGTCTTTTTTTCTCGTAGTAACGGATTAGTTTACTATTTTACATAATCATAGAGCAAAATATAGTTTCTTTATTAGTAGTGATAACTACTATATTACGCAATGATTGAACCAGCTACTGACTCTTTTGTATAAGTAGGGCAAATTATATATATATATATATATATATATAATTGCAGCGTGGAAGGTGTTTATAAGCCATTTAAAATAACATACAAAATCTGTGCAGCACAGAATTTTGTCAGTGAACAGGTCGCGGTCTCAAAGCGACGAAAATATTTTGACAAATTAAATTTAAATGTTGAAGTGAATCTAACGGATTTTGTGTGTTATTTTAAATGGCTTAGAAACACCTTCCACGCTGCAATTGTTTTCGTTCCAGCACACGATCTCAGATCAGGTCACTTGCTATGCAAGTACATCTCCGCAATATATATATATATATATATATATATATATATATATATATATATAGAGAGAGAGAGAGAGAGAGAGAGAGAGAGAGAGAGAGAGAGAGAGAGAGAGAGAGAGAGAATTGAAGGCGTTCGAGTCAAAAACAAAGAGTACGGCTTTACATTCTTTTGCAATCACTACAATTGTTTCCACGCTATGTAGTTCTCCAGGTTTGCAGATATTTGGTTATGTAACCGTTTCCATGCATTCTGAAATCTAATTGTGTTTCCTCAGGCGATATATAAATATTGTCTCCGTAATCTCAGATTCTCGGCTTCAAATGATTCCTATTTGTCTGTTGAGGCCTCCGAATTAGTAGTAGCCACTGAACTATCAAGAGATGTGTTCTAGCTGAAGATCTTTTACTAACCTGATCTGAATATATGGATGAAATGGGATGGTGGCTTGCCGCTGTTAGAGGGATAGCCGTTTTAAAGGGAAAGGCATTCGATCCCTTTGCAATGTTGATTGGTTGGTTACACTAGCGATTTTCCTTGGCTGACCTTTAAGAATTCACAAGATATTCATTAATAACTTGTAGGTACTTGGTATTTCTTTATGCAACCATAATATACTATAAACTATATCAATTTTTTTATAAGTCAACAACACGTTCTACTGATTTAGCAGCGCTCTTAACATATTTCCCTTAAGGTTATTTCTACAGATATTCTGTTAGAAATTACAGCCAGCAGTGATTTTTTGCTACAACGTTTCATATCGAGACGTCAGATGTAAACAAATAATGAAATCGAAGATAAAAATGGGTAATGTGCGGCGTATATTACCCATTTATATCACCGATCGACTGTTCGTTTACATCTGACGTCTCGATACGAAGCGTTGTGGCAAGAAAACAATGCTGGCTATAGTTTCTCTGTACATATACATTGTTTACTATATATCTACATTTATACACGCCCATACGTACACATACATGTTCCCACACATATATACATCTACATGCATACTCATGCTTAGACTCATACACACACACACACACACACTCACAAACACCGCTTTGAAAAAGAAGAAGCATTCAATGGACTCTCTCCCTCTACTCTTTCTTCCCCCAAGCCTTTCTATACTAACACACCAATAATATCATAACCCCATTGATTACATAATATGTGTGCATGCAGGTGTGAGTATGTGTATGTGTGTATAGCTGTGTATATGTAGATGCATATGTATATATATTGCCTGAGGGAACACAGCTAGATTTCAAAATTCAGGGAAACGGTTAAATAACCAAATACCTGCAAGCCTGGAGAGCTATGCTACGTGTAAACAATGGTAGTGATTGCAAATAAATATTCAACTGTACTCCTTCTTGTTCCCTCCAATTTCTTCAATTATTTATCGACAAACTACAGAAGCCCAAACACAAATTTGGAAGTACGTATAATACTACAACTACTGGATAGCACCAGGTGAAATCTGAAGGTGAACAAACTTTGTACTGTAATCAACTACGTTCTTACTCATCTATAGACATAGATTTTGGTGTGGAGATATGCATTCAGGTGATCTGTGAGAGTGAAGTGGAGTTCCGCAAGGTCTACACGAGGGAACTGGGCTTCCTCCTCAGACTCAGCTACGACAGTAACTATTTAGATGACCATGACCTCAGTAGATTCTGCCCCACCAGGCCACAGAGGGGAAGACCACCCACCATCACTTCAGCAGCGAAAAAAAGCACCACTGAACGCTGGAGTGGCTGGAGTGGCTGGACTGCACCCACCCAAAACCCTGAGAACAACAATCAGGTAAAAGAAATGATTTGGTCACGCAATAGGGGCCAGTATAAAAACCACCTTGAAGAACCACATAGTAAAGTTCAACAAAAAAGTATACATGCAGGTTCAAGGTGCAGCCATCGGCGTTTGTGTAGCTGGAGATGTGGCCGGCCTCTTCATGACCTGGTGGGACAGAAAACTCAAACATATGTTAGCAGAACAGTCCACAACTCTTCTACTTTACAGCAGATATGTAGATGACATTAATATCATAGTTAGGACCAACTCTAGTGACGGTCATGTAGAAACAGAAAGGAACGTAATGGAGAGCATCCAGCAAATAGCTAACTCCATCCACCAAAGTATCAAGGTAACTATAGATTACCCGACTAAACACCCCAAAAATAGGCTCCCGGTACTTGATACTGAACTTTGGTTAGAGACTGTGAACAATAGAGTGCAGCTCCTCCACTCATATTATATGAAACCCATAGCTTCAAAACATGTTGTTCACAAGAACTCAGCTTTGTCACACAACATGAAAATTAACATACTGATAGCAGACTTAGTTAGGATAATGAACAACATCTCCCCACTATGCGAACCCTATGAAACGAAAAAACATATACAGAACTTCATGCACCGCATACAGTTCTCTAGATATGATCAGAAAGATAAGGTTCAAGTATACAGGGGAGCTATAAAGAGGTTAGATAAGATTATAAGTAATGATACCAGTGGTACCTGCCCTAGATATAGAAACAAAGAATGGAATAAGATACAAAGAATTTGTGACAAAGCCAACAAAGAGAACACGTGGTATAAAACCGACAGATATCAAGGAGTGATGTTTGTAGAGGCCACAGCCCATGGAGAACTAGCGCGTAGGTTTAGAAAAGCTCTGATGGAGTCCAAATTCAACGTTAAGATTGTTGAAAAGCCAGGGAACTCCATCAGATCACAACTATGTAGGACGTACCCCTTTGAGAATACCATATGTACCAATGATA